>NC_143022.1:64346784-64649284 GCF_057628025.1 Oncorhynchus mykiss
GCATGGGAAAAGGGATGGGTACCAAACGATCACCATGGAACACAGAGCTCTTTCCCCATGCTTTGTGAATACAGAAGGCAGCCATGTCTATCTAGGAGAGAGACGACAGACATAATTAAACTAGAATGACACTCACAAGTGGGGCGGACTGGTCCTTTCATTTATCTTTTCCTCTTTTCTTTCTTTCAAATCTTTGTTATCCTGCAGTGTCTCCCTTCAGCCCTCGCTCCCTCTGTCATGTAGTGAAATAGTACTCTGGTTTTAAATGAACTGGGTTTTGGTCTTTCTCTACCTCAATGTGATTGGGTCCATCTTTGTGATCCATTGTTTTTGGTTTAAACATCAGAGTCTAAGCCATTAGTTGTTGTTTTTTTTTACCAGTGTTCCTCCATCTAATTGTTTCCTTTGCCCACTCTCTGCTCAGATCCATCTCTTTCTGTTCCTTCTAAAGCTACTACTGAAGGGATTTTGTGCTGGTGTTCACGCAGCCTAATGAAATATTGCATTCATTATGTGGGTAGAGGTTTACTGAAGACATCGTAAATAAATAGGCTTCCGTGAATTTGACTGTTATTTACAGGCAGCTCATTCTGAAGTAAAATTGTAATATACTGTAAATACGGTATCAAAGCAAGTACTGTGTAATGACATACAAAAATACATTACCGTGAAATTGACTGTGTTATTACTGTAGGAAATAAATCCAGTTATAGTTACTGTAATCAGAATGAATGAATTATTAGATGAATTAATTCCATTAAATTGAGGGTAGTGGTTTGTATTTCACAGTGTTTTACTGTAATCAGAAGGAATTGGTGCAGGAAGGTTGGCTGTAGGTAAAGTGTTTACACATTACAGCATATTAATGAATTTTTGGTGTTTTTATATCACCTGCTCTTCTAGAGGCCTTAACAAAGGCTTTCAAACTGGCAGAGACTACAGTGTAAAACACACCAAAAGGGCATGGCAAAATGCTCAACCATTTAAGGTGTAAGACTTGCTGCCCCTCCAATCTGCCTCGTATATAGTGCATGTTAAATTGATGGGGCGACCTTAACCACAGAGCAGTTCAATTGGGACAGCATTTTCACTCATGGGTGCAACACACATAGCCTCTTACAAGGCACGCTTCAAGGTATAAGCCAGGAAAAGCAATAGCACAGGTAGAGCAATGAGCCAGATGTTTCGCCTGATGTATAACTCTGAAGCATCTGGTTGGCATTTCCACTCACCACCAAATAATGTGATGAGAGGAAGCCAGTGAAGAGAGATGGATTTTGGCCGACATTCTGCACATTATTTCATTGATGAAACATTTGATCTCAATACAGTTTTCTGTTCCCCAAACTACAATCTGTTTCGAACAGGGTGTTTGGTAGACTTAACCCTTTGCCAAAGTTTCTCAAAATAGTGTTGTTTAGGACTGCAAGGGTGAATTGAGTTATTGCACACACGCACTTCGCAGAACAAGCGTTCCCTATCGGAAATATGCAAATACATGCTAGAACGCGCCAATAGGAAATCGCTAGTGCATGCTCGGATCTGCCCACCTCCTTGCTTGTTCTGCCCACTATCATTCATTTGCTCCCGTTGGAAATAACAGGCTGTAGCCTATCTTGCATTACTTACAGTATAAGAATCACCATGCACCCACTAGTGGTCAAAGGTTTTTGGCTCTCCAAAGATACGGTACGGTACGGTATTCTGTGGGGTGGAATTCGAAATACAGCAATTCTTTCCCCCCAAATTATCGTAGAAATTAAATACATTCACTTGTTAATTTTACATGTATAAAAACAGTTAAACAGCTTCTTTTTTTTACAAGCAAGACAGATTTAGTTCTGTTGTCACGCCTGTTCTGGAGTTCGGGTCTCCCAAACATTCTCAGCCAGTTACCTTGGAAACCACATAAGGTAAATCAATGAAGGTGATGGGCATACCTCCCTTTACCCCCTCTCTCTCTCTCTCTCTCTCTCTCTCTCATACTCTCCTTCCTCCCACCTACTCTATCTCTCCCTTCCTTCCCTCTTTCTCCCTCTGTCTCCTGCATCTCCCTCACTCTGTCACTCTAACTCTCCTTCACACACACACACACAACCACAGCCAAAGGATTGGGAGACAGCACTTTCCCCTGGATTCCTTTACTCGAACAGGGGTTGGAGGACAGGAAAGAGAGCAGAAAAGGAAAGGAAGAAGGGAATGTTGGAGGAGACAGGGGGAGTCTTTACCGGATTGTAGTCCGGGACTGATCCAGTATTGTCTCTCGCTCTCAGGGGGAGGGGGGTTGGGTTGGGTTACATTGGAAGTACCCATCTTGAATCTGGTTGACCCAGCTTGGTTCTGAGGGACTGCTCTGTCTGGGGAAAGAGGCACAAGATAAAGGTCTATTCCGGCATAAGGACTGGGTCTGGGTGGGCCTGGGCCTAGTTCGATGAGATCGTGTCCCCAGGATGTTGAGTTTGGATGGGTTGGAGATGATAGCTGTCCTGGTGCTGATGGGACTGTTCGTCAAAGTTCTGGAGCAGTTTGGACTCTTTGAAGTTGTAAGATGGGAAGGTAACGGACGGTGTGTGTGTGTGTGTGTGTGTGTGTGTGTGTGTGTGTGTGTGTGTGTGTGTGTGTGTGTGTGTGTGTGTGTGTGTGTGTGTGAGAGCCTCTGTTCTCCCCATTGCTTCTGTCCTGAGGTGGCCTTTTTGTCTATGGCTAAGGAGTTGGCTTACTGACGGAACTGTTGGCTCTGTCACACACACACACATACACACACACACACACACACAAACCATACCATATGTATCTATAACTTTGTGTGAGGGACTAATATTCTCTTTTCCCCTCAGCCCTCACTCCCCTCCTCTGCTGATATGAGCTTTTACCCTTTAATCAATAACACTATGGAGAGAGTGGCTGAGGGCTCTAGCTCTTGTCTTACTGAGGGAAACTCAGCTTTGGTGTGTTTTAAAGGGGGAAAGGGCAGGATTGTGTTTCCCAAATGGTAGATCGTCCATAACTGTTGGGCTGTGGATAATAATAAGTAAATCGCACTGCACCAACTATTCCAGTCAACTGCTATGCGATGTCGGGGCAATGCGGTTTGTTTGAGTCCCGGCTTAAAATGGTGTCAAAGGCGAGTCAGTCTTATGACAAGGATATGTACAGTGTGAGGGTTACCCAGTGTGTTGTTTTTAATCAGACGTTTGAATTGCCCTTACCTTTCTCTCGCACCCTGTTAGTACTTTAATCTGCTCTCACTCAGTGTGACGCTGTGAAATATTCTAATCTCACCAACACATACACACTCTTATCGCAGATGCCCAGGGTGCCCTCCTCTCAGACAATAAGAAAATGACTGGGTTTCTGGCCTGTTGTAATTCCAGGGGTCACCTCTTCCTATGAAAGTTTGCACTTCTACTAAATTCACTGAAGTTGCCTTCTCATTTTAGGGCTGTCTGTCAAGCACATTGTTATGAAGAATATTGGATCGTTAATTTAGCAATGGATATCTGACATAATCATTTTAGATGCAGTTAAAGCGCTGTATAGATAGACGACTGTCAAACACACAACTATGTCTTATTATACTTGTGAGGACTTTTTGGGGACTGCCAATTGATTCACATTCCTAATCCTATTTTCCCTAACCCTAAACCTAACCCTAACCTTTACCCTAACCTTAACCGCAAAACCTAACCCTAATTTTAACCCTAACCCTAACCATAGTACTAACCCTAACCCTAAACCTAAAATAGACCTTTTGCAAGTGAGGACTGGCAAAATGTCCTCACTTGTCTGGATTTTAGTTGGTTTACTATTCTATAGAAAACGTATACACACACAGAGACACACACACACACACACAGAGACACACACACACGCACTCACACACAGACACGCGCACACACACACACACACGCGCACACACACACACACACACACAGACACACACGTACACACACAGACACACACGTACAAACACACACGTACACACACATACACGTACACACACACGCACGCACACACATACAGACACACACAGACAGACACACACACACACAATCTCTATGTCTGTTGGACAGTACCAGGTGTTCAAGGTGTGCCAGCTGGTTCATCATCTGTGGAACAAAAGTTAAGTTCTATAGAACTCTCCCTCTCCAATCCCTGTGCCAGGATTGGCCCACTCAGAGTGATTGAATAAGCAGCCTCTCTCTATAGTGCATTAGGCTTTGGCAGATCTGACCAGATCCTTGAAAAATCCTTGGAAAGGGGCATCTCCAAAAAGTACTTCAATATGTGTGTACGTGTGTGTGTGTGTGTGTGTGTGTGTGTGTGTGTGTGTGTGTGTGTGTGTGTGTGTGTGTGTGTGTGTGTGTGTGTGTGTGTGTGTGTGTGTGTGTGTTTGTGTTTGTACATGTGTGTCCTGTTGGCAGTTCATCAAGAGGATATGATATTTAACTCATTCTCAGGTCAGAGAAGAGGTAGGAAGCTCGTTGCTTTATCGTTTTATTTAAAGAAATGGATTGTGTGTATGAGAACGTATGGGACCGACCGGCTCAAATCGCTCTTTATGTAGCAAAATGTGAAATTGTGTTTTTTACCTTGGATGAAAGTTGAGACGCAGCGCTACAAAATGGTATATCATACACTGCAGTTGAGGAACAATGGGAAAGTATGTTTGTGACAGAACAGCTCACTGAACATTACTCGCCCTAGCAGAGCTGGTTAGGCTGTTATGTTCTCCAGAGTGTTGGTGACTGCAACTGTGCAGTCAGATTGTCCATTCGTAAATTCTAAACGTGTTGCTCTAGAAGCGTTCAGAGCACACACCAGACGCTCTGACCGATGAGTAGGGTTGATCTGAACGTTCTGACCTCACAACCGCAGTCAAGCACCCCAGCAACTGGCTAACATTGGCTACTTGCTAGCTACTTCCAGACACATAATGAGAGAACACCCCACTCTGACCATTTTACTCGCCCTAGCAGAGCTGCTTAGGCTATTTTCATGTTATCCAGAGCGTTGGTGACTAACTGTGCTGCTGGCAACAATTTCATAAAGTTTTTTGCCTGCGTTTACTGATACCGGCCATATTCAACGGGTGTTGAGCGTTCGTAAATGTATCAGTTATTCTGCACTCTGGCACACTCAGACAAGAGTGCTCTGAAATAGAAGGCCATACTCAATTTACGAATGCACCCGGAATCGTTACTTGCATAGTGGAGTCTTTTTTTAAGACATGTAGCTAGCAAGCTAGGTAAAAAATGAAGCATAATCCCAACTCATGATGTTACTACCCTGCATGAATCTGCAGGTAGCTAACCAACCAGGTTCAATGTTAGCTAGCTAAAATTAGGCTAAAGCTAGCTAAGCAAACGGCTCTGAGATACGAATAATAAGGTCATACACGTAATGTTAGCTAGTGAGCCAGCCAGGTAATGTTAGCTAGCTTGCTAAACAATGAACCATAATCACATCTCATGATGTTACTACCCTGCATGAATCTGCAGGTGGCTAACCAACCTATTACTGCATTGTCGGAACTAGAAGCACAAGCATTTCGCTACACTCGCATTAACATCTGCTAACCATGTGTATGTGACAAATAAAATTTGATTTGACTTGATTTGAACCTGCTTCAATGTTAGCCAGCTAACATTAGGCTATAGCTAGCCAAGAAAATGGCTCTTTCTGTCAAAATTAGAAATGTAATATCTGAAAATGTAGCTAGGTAAACTGTCATACCCACATATATAATTTATGGATGGACCCGTCACCTGTCGGATGCCATGATTGCCCTTAGTTTGAAGATGTAATCCGGAGACAGGTGTTTGCTCCATCACCTTAGCTATCATACTCAAATTCCACTGATTTCAAAACTCGGTCCTCCAGAAAGTAGAGAGCACTTACGCAGTTTTAATACACAGTACATTTTTAAAAAGCAGCATTTGACAGGATTATCCAGACATACAGACAAGGTCAAATAGACAGAAGCGTGCTATATGGCAGACAAATCCAAACTCATCTCTCGGCATGTCCAGCCCACTCATTATCTCAGCCAATCATGGCTAGCGGGAAGGTTGCTGACTTTATCTGTGGCTAAACATACTAGGCTCGTAAATCAAATCAAATCAAATGCATTTATATAGCCTTTCGTACATCAGCTGATATCTCAAAGTGCTGTACAGAAACCCAGCCTAAAACCCCAAACAGCAAGCAATGCAGGTGTAGAAGGACGGTGGCTAGGGAAAAACTCCCTAGAAAGGCCAAAACCTAGGAAGAAACCTAGAGAGGAACCCGGCTATGAGGGGTGGCCAGTCCTATTCTGCCTGTGCCAGGTGGAGATTATAACAGAACATGGCCAAGATCTTCAAATGTTCATAAATGACCAGCA
This sequence comes from Oncorhynchus mykiss, assembly GCF_057628025.1. Lineage (NCBI taxonomy): Eukaryota > Metazoa > Chordata > Actinopteri > Salmoniformes > Salmonidae > Oncorhynchus > Oncorhynchus mykiss. Next base: position 64,353,170 of record NC_143022.1, read on the forward strand.
TGGTCAAATAATAATAATCACAGTAGTTGTTGAGGGTGCAGCAAGTCAGCACCTCAGGAGTAAATGTCAGTTGGTTTTTCATAGCCGATCATTAAGAGTATCTCTACCACTCCTGCTGTCTCTAGAGATTTGAAAACAGCAGGTCTAGGACAGGTAGCACGTCCGGTGAACAGGTCCGCAGGCAGAACAGTTGAAACTGGAGCAGCAGCACAGCCAGGTGGACTGGGGACAGCAAGGAGTCATCATGCCAGGGAGTCCTGAGGCATGGTCCCCCGAGAGAGAAAGAAAGAGAGAAAGATAGAATTATAGAGAGCATACTTAAATTCTCACAGGACACCGGATAAGACAGGAGAAGTACTCCAGATATAACAAACTGACCCTAGCCCCCCGACACATAAACTACTGCAGCATAAATACTGGAGGCTGAGACAGGGGTCAGGAGACACTGTGGCCCTATCCGATGATACCCCCGGACAGGGCCAAACAGGAAGGATATAACCCAACCCACTTTGCCAAAGCACAGCCCCCACACCACTAGAGGGATATCTTCAACCACCAACTTACCATCCTGAGACAAGGCCGAGTATAGCCCACAAAGATCTCCGCCACGGCACAACCCAAGGGGGGGGGGCGCCACCCCAGACAGGAAGATCACATCAGTGACTCAACCCACTCAAGTGACGCACCCCTCCTAGGAAAGATCACCAGTAAGCCAGTGACTCAGCCCCTGTAATAGGGTTAGAGGCAGAGAATCCCAGTGGAAAGTGGAAAGTTGCCGTGTTCAAAGGCACTTAAATCATTTATTTTGCCCATTCACCTTCTGAATGGCAGACTTACACAATCCATGTCATAATTGTCTCAAGGCTTATTAACCTGGCTCCTCCCCTTCATCTACACTGATTGAAGTGGATTTAAAACAAGATGCATCAATAAGAGATCATAGCTTTCACCTGGATTTACCTGGTCAGTCTGTGTCATGGAAAAAGCAAGTGTTTTTCAAGTTTTCTGTTTTCATGTATGCTGACTAACTGTAAAATTATATCAGTTTACCTCATAAATGTATCAAAATGACAGAAATGTATGTTGGAAGGTAAAACCAAATCATTAATCAATGTGGCATTAAATACATCATTCTCCATCAGCCAGTGTGCTTCATTAGGACAAAGTGGAAGGAGTCACTCGATGTGATACCATTTAGAATTATAGTGTAGTGTACAATGCACTGCTGAAATACCTGGGTTTCATATAACAATATATTCCACTCATTGATACACTGTAAACTGATACATTTCAAGCAGAGGTTCAGGCAATACTGTATCCGTTGACAAGTCACATAGAGAAGGTGATCTTGTACAATGGTGCATGGGGCAGAAATGGTATACTACACCGTGCTATGTTTTTACAGTATTTTTACAGAAAATTTAAGACGGACATATTTCACAATATGATCACAACCTCCCATTGGATTCAAATTATTTAAAAAATGATGCATGTCAAGTTATAGTCAAATACTGTACAGAAAATTATATTTAACTTCAGGGCCGGATTACCCGAACTGGCACGCAGGGAGCGTGCCCCCAACCTTCAAGGAGCCCCCAACCCCCCAAAAAGATAGCATATGATAGCACAATGTGTAGAATTATTTCAGCCTCATGGCAAAATGTGTAAAATAGCAGGAAGGTATGGAGGTCAGTGCTACTATTGTAGACCATGTATCCCTTTTACAGAAATATACAGTACACCTCATAGAATAGAACATCCATGTATGTGTTTCTATTTCATTATTTAAACAGCAACGGATCTAATTGCAGGACTGGCAGGTTCATTAAATAGTACCCGCAAAACACCAGTCTCAACGTCAACAGTGAAGAGGCGACTCCCGGATGCTGGCCTTCTAGGCAGTGTTGCAAAGAAAAAGCCATATCTCAGACTGACCAAAAACAATAAAAGATTAAGATGGGGAAAAGAATACAGACACTGGACAGAGGAACTCTGCCTAGAACGCCAGCATACCGGAGTCGCCTCTTCACTGTTGACGTTGAGACTGGTGTTTTGAGGGTACTATTTAATGAAGCTGCCAGTTGAGGACTTGTGAGGTGTCTATTTCTCAATCTAGAAACTCTAATGTACTTGTCCTCTTGCTCGGTTGGTCCTCCCACTCCTCTTTTTATTGTGGTTAGAGCCAGTTTGCGCTGTTCTGTGAAGGGAGTAGTAGAAAGCCTTTTACGAGATCTTCCCTTCCCTATGTAGATATTCTGTTTCGAGCTACAATAGTCATTTACATCATTAACAATGTCTACACTGTATTTCTGATCAATATGATATTATTTTAATGGACAAAAAAATGGCTTTTATTTAAAAAACAAGGACATTTCAAAGTGACCCCAAACTTTTGAACGATAGTGTATAATTGGAGAGTAGAGGTAAAGTGCATTTGGAAAGAATTCAGACCCCTTTAATTTGTCCATATTTTGTTACATTACAAACTTTTTCTAAAATGTATTAAATTGTTTTTTTTCCCTCATCAATCTACACACAATACCTCATAATGACAAAGCAAAAATTGTTTTTTAGAAATTCTAGCAAATGTATAAAAAAGACAAAACTGAAATATCACATTTACATAAATATTCAGACCCTTTACCCAGTACTTTGTTGAAGCACCTTTGGCAGCGATTACAGAGTCTTCTTGGGTATGAAACTACAAGCTTGGCACACCTGTATTTGGGAGTTTCTCCCATTCTTCTATGCAGATCCTCTCAAGCTCTGTCAGGTTGGATGGTGAGCGTCACTGCTCAGCTATTTTCAGGTCTCTCCAGAGATGTTCGATCAGGTTCAAGTCCGGGCTCTGGCTGGGCCATTCAAGGACATTCAGAGACTTGTTCATAAGCCGCTCCTGCGTTGTCCTGTTGGAAGTTAAACCTTCACCCCAGTCTGAGGTCCTGAGCATCAAGGATCTCTTTGTACATTGCTCCGTTCATCTTTCCCTCGATCCTGACCAGTCTCCCAGTACCTGCCGCTGAAAAACATCCCCGCAACAAGATGCTAACAACACCATGCTTCACCGTAGGGATAGTGCCAGGTTTCTTCCAGACGTGACGCTTGGCATTCAAACCAAATAGTTCCAACTCCAAGCATGCTTTCATGTGCCTTTAACTGAGTAGTCATCACTTCCGTCTGGTCCCTCTACCATGAAGGCCTGATTGGTGGAGTGCTGCAGAGATTGTTGTCCTTCTGGAAGGTTTTCCCTTCTCCACAGAGGAACTCTAGAGCTCTGTCAGAGGCACCATCGGGTTCTTAGTCACCTCCCTGACCAATGCCCTTCTCCCTTGATTGCTTAGTTTGGCTGGTCGGCCCGCTCTAGGAAGAGTCTCGGTAGTTCCAAACTTCTTCCATTTAAGAATGATGGAGGTGTTTTTGTGGACCTTCAATGCTGCAGACAAAATTCTGAAAACCTATATTCACTTTGTCATTGTGGGGTATTGTGTTGAGATTGATGAGGAATGTATAGGATTTTATCCATTTTAGAATGAGGCTGTAACGTGACAAAATGTGGGAAAAGTCAAAGGCACTGAAAACTTTCTAAATGCACTGTAGAAAAAAGGTTTGCGGTCATACAAAAACCTGCTGGGCTAATAAAGTATACATACAAAAACCTGCTGGGCTAATAAAGTATACATACAAAAACCTGCTGGGCTAATAAAGTACACATACAAAAACCTGCTGGGCTAATAAAGTATACATACAAAAACCTGCTGGGCTAATAAAGTATACATACAAAAACCTGCTGGGCTAATAAAGTACACATACAAAAACCTGCTGGGCTAATAAAGTATATATACAAAAACCTGCTGGGCTAATAAAGTATACATACAAAAACCTGCTGGGCTAATAAAGTATACATACAAAAACCTGCTGGGCTAATAAAGTACACATACAAAAACCTGCTGGGCTAATAAAGTATACATACAAAAACCTGCTGGGCTAATAAAGTATACATACAAAAACCTGCTGGGCTAATAAAGTATACATACAAAAACCTGCTGGGCTAATAAAGTATACATACAAAAACCTGCTGGGCTAATAAAGTACACATACAAAAACCTGCTGGGCTAATAAAGTATACATACAAAAACCTGCTGGGCTAATAAAGTATACATACAAAAACCTGCTGGGCTAATAAAGTATACATACAAAAACCTGCTGGGCTAATAAAGTATACATACAAAAACCTGCTGGGCTAATAAAGTACACATACAAAAACCTGCTGGGCTAATAAAGTACACATACAAAAACCTGCTGGGCTAATAAAGTATACATACAAAAACCTGCTGGGCTAATAAAGTATACATACAAAAACCTGCTGGGCTAATAAAGTACACATACAAAAACCTGCTGGGCTAATAAAGTATACATACAAAAACCTGCTGGGCTAATAAAGTATACATACAAAAACCTGCTGGGCTAATAAAGTATACATACAAAAACCTGCTGGGCTAATAAAGTATACATACAAAAACCTGCTGGGCTAATAAAGTATACATACAAAAACCTGCTGGGCTAATAAAGTATACATACAAAAACCTGCTGGGCTAATAAAGTATACATACAAAAACCTGCTGGGCTAATAAAGTATACATACAAAAACCTGCTGGGCTAATAAAGTATACATACAAAAACCTGCTGGGCTAATAAAGTATACATACAAAAACCTGCTGGGCTAATAAAGTACACATACAAAAACCTGCTGGGCTAATAAAGTATACATACAAAAACCTGCTGGGCTAATAAAGTACACATACAAAAACCTGCTGGGCTAATAAAGTATACATACAAAAACCTGCTGGGCTAATAAAGTACACATACAAAAACCTGCTGGGCTAATAAAGTACACATACAAAAACCTGCTGGGCTAATAAAGTATACATACAAAAACCTGCTGGGCTAATAAAGTACACATACAAAAACCTGCTGGGCTAATAAAGTACACATACAAAAACCTGCTGGGCTAATAAAGTACACATACAAAAACCTGCTGGGCTAATAAAGTACACATACAAAAATAAAGAAAAGGCCTGCACACTATATATGCTCCCAATTACTACCTTTATAGACAACATTTTGATCCCAGGGATTTTCGTCAGGTCGAGTAGAGGTATAATACATGAAGTTGTGTGATGTTCCTTTCCAAATCATCCTTTAGCCCCAAATCAACCTTTAGCCCCATGTCGATCCTACGGACGTGCGTGTGTGCGTGTGGCATCCTGTACTGTGGTTTTGTCAGTGAATTAGAGAACATGTGGTATTGACACCCTGTTGCTCTGCTGTCAGGGAGCTGCAGGTCCACAATAACACACACACACACACACACACACACACACACACACACACACACTAAGTGAGCTGACCTTCAACTCTTCTCCTGATAACTCATTACTCTGAGAGGATGTTCTATTCATCTCTTTCTACCCCCTCTCCCTCCTTCTCTGTTCTCTCTCTTGTCTCTCTCATTTTATTTCTCTGTACCTTTAACCTAATCCCGGGCACATAGCCACTGGACCTCTCATTCCTTCCTCCTCAGCATCTCTTCCCTCCCTCCCTCCCTCCCTCCCTCCCTCCCTCCCTCCCTCCCTCCCTCCCTCCCTCCCTCCCTCCCTCCCTCCCTCCCTCATAGTCTCCTTCTCTTCCCACTCCTTGAATATCAGTGGGCAGAAGTGTATGTATTGCTTATTTGTACTCTGAGGAAAATTGTGGGGGTATAGGAAGTTGCCAAATATCAAAGGTGCTTTTGACACCCTGGGTTGCCACGGTCAGTTGGTTGAGCCTCCTGGCAAGGTACCGCGCACCTGGTTAAATTTAGGCATTGATTCCGAATGGTTACGTTAAGGGTTTAGGTTTGGGATAGGGTTAAAACCAAAACACTTAAATTGAGTGTCTAGCACTGTGATTGAACATGTAACCCTCGTAGCTAGAGCTCAATTATTACTCCCATCCACAACACCCTAGCAAAACCCAAGCCTACTCTATGGTAATAGCGTATACCGTTCCCCTAGTGGTGGGTTTAGAAGAGATCTCCTGACATCCTCGGGACGTGGATGGACATCCAATTTGAAGAGAATCTTGAGCGACCTGGTTTGGTGTGTGTGTGCACGTAATCTAGCATAAGTGCATGCTAGATCTACACCATGCATGGTGCTCTTTAGTTGCCTATCACTTGGGCATTGTGACTGCTGTTATTTAAACTCATGGATTCTCTCACGACTCTCACTATTTTTTAAACTGGTATCATTTCCTCCCACTCTACGATGTGGGCGGACAGACAGAGAGACAGAAGACGTCTCTGGCTAGTAGTGGGACTTTAAATATCAAACACACATATAGAGTTCAAATATGCAGCAGGAGAAAGCCTTTCACGGGCATTCATTTACAGTCTTCTTTTTCTTTTTACAATCGCTAGGACCCATTTCTCAATACTTAGGTCACTCTTCACACAGTGAGCACAACAACAGTCTATGTGGGCTAAACTATGATCATTTTTCATTGCTTTGTCACAAAATGCATTCAATGACTACGTCTTTCAATTTTCCTTGAATTATTCTCTCACTCAGACACAACCACCACCAAAACTCTATGTACCTACAGGCCAAAACTGTTCAACTTAAGTTCAAAACCTAACATAACCCAAAATTGAATAAGACAACAATTTGCTACATTTCTACAGTAATACCGTATTGAAATATATTCCAAATCTAAAAAATGAAATACTATCACAACAATTAGACCAACCACAGCTGATTCCCATTGTAGCTGAACACCTACCCAGGTGTTAGTCTTTAAATTTCATCTATACAAAAGGGGACATCTTTTGGAATAAATAATGCTGTACTCTAATGTAAACATGGACCCAGCCAGAGATAGAGAAGTGGCTGACAGAGGAAGAAGAGTGGCTGGGAGAGGAAGAGGGAGAGGGGTACGTATGCGTGGTGGAAGAAGACTGAGAGGAAGATCAAGAGCTGTAGTCTCAGGTGAGATAAGGGCTACTATAATTGATCATATAGTAAATCGTGGTCTTTCAATGGGAGAGGCTGGTCTGAGAGTGCAGACAAATCTGCAACGCTCAACAGTGGCATCTATTGTGAGACATTTCCGGCAAAACAACAGGTAAGATGTGCATTCTGCAAGGGCATCTGACTGAACTGCACATTACAGAAGTCAATTGAGCACAGCCTCCAAACTCACTTGTGTGTAACTGTTTTTGTATTTCTGCTTAGGACCCAATGGTTACCTCTCACAGGTGGGAGAGGTAGGACTTTCACTGCTGTGCAGGAAACTGCAGTCGTTGATATGGTCATCAGAAACAATGGTATAAAGCTCACAGATTTTCGAGACAGAGTGTTGGTAGACAACATTACATTTGGAAATACTCACAATGTAAGCATAACAACTATTTCTAGAATCCTGAAACAACATCAAGTCAGGATGAAGCAGTTGTACACTGTTCCCTTTGAGGGGAACTCTGAACGAGTCAAGCAACTCAGAAACCAATATGTCCAGGTAATATGACTAGAAAATACAGAACTGGTTTTGAACAAAAACCAAACAGGGCAGAGGCACAAAATGGCATGTTTTTAGGTATACTTTAAACTACTGTAATAGCCTAACTCTTATGCTGCATTGGGGATTTATTATAGAGAGTCATGGAGATTGAAGGCAGGCAAACACCCCACATATTCATCTTTTTGGTTGAGGCTGGTTTCAACTTGGCCAAAACACGGCGGCAAGGAAGGAATGTGATTGGGAAAAGAGCCACAGTGGATGTCCCAGGCCAGAGGGGTGTCAACATCCATCAGAGGATATTGCTTTTACACAAACCGCTAATTGGGCCATACAACACCGAGCGTCTCATTTCATTCCTGGATGACCTCTATGGAAGGGTTGCAGTGAGGCGAAATCGGCCAACGTTTGTAATTGTATGGGACAGTGTGGCGTTTCACCACTCCCGTGCAGTCACAGAGTTGTTTGCAGCCCATCCCAGGACTGTGTCACTTTTCCTCCCACCTTACTTTCCATTCCTCAACCCCATAGAGGAATTATTTTACTCATGGATGTGGAAGGTTTATGACCGCCATCCACATGATCAAATGTCCCTACTGGACGCAATGAATGGTGGATGCCTGGACAAATCTGCAGAAGATTGCCAGGGATGGACCAGGCATGTCAAAATATTATTTCCTAGGTGTATTGCCCAAGATGTGATGTGGATGAGAACCTGTGGTCAAATGCAGAAGACAGGGTTGACTAGCATTGCTACTGTACCTGTATCGGTAGATGGTGTATACACAAATGACTGTATTTTGGAATCACTCAATGCCAAAAAAATGACATAAAACATATTGAAGCATATTGCATCATGTCTGATTCACTCCTGTAACTTAAACTGCAGTGAATTCTAAACAGTAGAGAGGTGTCATTCTTGTTTTGTAAAGAAATTTTTACACAAGAAAACAAACAAACCTGGTTATACGTTTGTAGAAGCCAGACAACAGCCTCAGCAACAGCCTCCAGTGTTGTGCATATGAATGGGAGTGGGATGAAGAGTGAATATTATTAGGTGTAGGAGGATGGGAGAGAATGGGTGTGTGGATGTACAGTATGTCACAAAAGTGAGTATACCCCTCACATTTTTGTAAATATGTATATATATCTTTTCATGTGACAACACTGAAGAAATGACACTTTGCTACAATGTAAAGTAGTGAGTGTACAGCTTGTATAACAGTGTAATTTTGCTGTCCCCTCAAAATAATTCAACACACAGCCATGAATGTCTAAACTGCTGGCAACAAAAGTGAGTACACCCCTAAGTGAAAATGTCCAAATTGGGCCCAATTAGCCATTTTCCCTCCCCGGTGTCATGTGACTCGTTAGTGTTACAAGGTCTCAGGTGTGAATGGGGAGCAGGTGTGTTAAATTTGGTGTCATCGCTCTCACACTCTCTCATACTGACAGGTCACTGGAAGTTCAACATGGCACCTCATGGCAAAGAACTCTCTGAGGATCTGAAAAAAAGAATTGTTGCTCTACATAAAGATGGCCTGGGCTATAAGAAGAATGCCAAGACCCTGAAACTGAGCTGCACGCACGGTGCATGAACGGTGGCCAAGACCATACAGCGGTTTAACTGGACAGGTTCCACTCAGAACAGGCCTCGCCATGGTCGACCAAAGAAGTTGAGTGCACGTGCTCAGCATCATATCCAGATGTTGTCTTTGGGAAATAGATGTATGAGTGCTGCCAGCATTGCTGCAGACGTTGAAGGGGTGGGGGGTCAGCCTGTCAGTGCTCAGACCGTACGCCGTACACTGCATCAAATTGGTCTGCATGGCTGTCGTCCCAGATGGAAGCCTCTTCTAAAGATGATGCACAAGAAAGCCCGCAAACAGTTTGCTGAAGACAAGCAGACTAAGGACATGGATTACTGGAACCATGTCTCGTGGTCTGATGAGACCAAGATAAACTTATTTGGTTCAGATAGTGTCAAGCGTGTGTGGCGGCAACCAGGTGAGGAGTACAAAGACAAGCGTGTCTTGCCAACAGTCAAGCATGGTGGTGGGAGGGTCATGGTCTGGGGCTGTACGAGTGCTGCCGTCACTGGGGAGCTACAGTTCATTGAGGGAACCATGAATGCCAACATGTACTGTGACATACTGAAGCAGAGCATGATCCCCTCCCTTCGGAGACTGGGCCGCAGGGCAGTATTCCAACATGATAATGACCCCAAACACACCTCCAAGACGACCACTGCCTTGCTAAAGAAGTTGAGGGTAAAGGTGATGGACTGGCCAAGCATGTCTCCAGACCTAAACCCTATTGAGCATCTGTGGGGCATCCTCAAACGGAAGGTGGAGGAGTGCAAGGTCTCTAACATTCACCAGCTCTGTGATGTCGTCATGGAGGAGTGGAAGAGGACTCCAGTGGCAACCTGTGAAGCTCTGGTGAACTCCATGCCCAAGAGGGTTAAGGCAGTGCTGGAAAATGATGGTGGCCACACAAAATATTGACACTTTGGGCCCAATTTGGACATTTTCACTTAGGGGTATACTCACTTTTGTTGCCAGGGGTTTAGACATGAATGTCTGTGTGTTGAGGTATTTTGAGGGGACAGCAAATTTACACTGATATACAAACTGTACACTTACTACTTTTACATTGTAGCAAAGTGTCATTTCTTCAGTGCTGTCACATGAAGATATACTAAAATATTTACAAAAATGTGAGGGGTGTACTCACTTTTGTGATATACTGTATATGGTTTATGTTGGTTTATGGTTTATGTTGTATGTGGATAAAGGAGAATGGACGAGGAAGTTGAATGGGTGTGAATGGGTGTAAATGTGTCTGAGAAGAGGGGAGGGAGGCAAAACATGGGGGGTTTGACTTGGGTGGGCAAGGGTGGGGGGTGGGACAAACTTGCCTTGAGGGGGAGGGGGGGGTAAAGGGGTGAGAAACTGGGAGCTTGTCTTGGGAAAGGATTTATTTATACTACAATGTAATTTTATTTATGAATAAGAGTTCTGGACAAATTAGGAGAGTTATTACTATTCCTTGTTTGCCATTATAGTTAAGATCCAATTTTTTTTGTGAGAGTGAAGATGGGCTCTATGCAAGGGATAGGGACGGGGAAGCTGGGAGGACATCGACTGACCACTGACCACAGTATTGACGTGGCAGTCTTTCTCCAATGCATTTATGATGACTTAATCCACACATTTTTGCTACATTAGGGGAAGAGGAACGTAAAAGCCCTAAAAGGGCATAGCGCATCAAAGTACAAAGAAGTACTTGCTTTATGTTTTTAGTGTGTTCTCTGATATCTACACGATCAGTGTCCCAATACCGGGATGGTTGTTGCTAACGTGCGCTAATGTGACTAGAATGACGTTGTAAGTGACAGCCAACTGACATAGACATGTCCTGGAGAAAGCTTACATTCTTGTTAATCTAACTTTCACTGTAGCTACTACAGTGAAAAAAAGACCATGCTATTTGAGGAGAGTACATAACAAAAATGTATGTATGAATGTATCAAACCAGTTGCCTTTTATCACAGCAACTGGTTTGATACATTCACCTCTGAAGGTAAATAATGTACTTACATTCTGTAATCTTGCTCTGATTTGTCATCCTGAGGGTCCCAGAGAAAAAACATGGCATCGTTTTTTGATAAAATCCATGTTTATATTCAAATGTAGGAACTGGGTTCTACAGTTTGAACCCCTGCTGTGTCTGTCCAACTCATTCCAAACCATCTCAATTGGGTTGTGGTCGGGTGATTGTTGAGGTCAGGTCATCTGATGCCACACTCCATCACTCTCCTTCTAGGTCAAAGAGCCCCACTAAGAGCAAACCAGATGGGATGGCACATCGCTGCAGAATGCTGTGGTAGCCATGCTGGTTAAGTGCGCCATGAATTATATATAAATCAGAGACAGTGCCACCAGCAAAGCACCCCCACACCATCACACCTCCACATCCATGCTTCACAGTGGGAACCACTCAGATCATCCGTTCAGCTACTCACCGTCTCACAAAGACACAGTGGTTAAAACCAAAACTCTCAAATTTGGACTCATCAGACCTAAGGACAGATTTCCACCAGTCTCATGTCCATTGCTCAGGTTTCTTGGCCTAAGCAAGTCTCTTCTTCTCATTGATGTCCTTTAGTGGTGGCTTCTGTGCAGCAATTCGACCATGAAGGCCTGATTCACGCAGTCTCCTCTAAACAGTGGATGTTGAGATGTGTCTGTTACTTGAACTCTGTCAAACATTTATTTGGGCTCCAATTTTTGAGGCTGGTATCTCTAATGAACCTATGCTTTGCAGCACAGGAAACTCTGGGTCTTCCTGTCCTGTGGCGGACCTCATGAGAGCTAGTTTCATCATAGCGCTTGATGATTTTTGCGACTGCACTTGGAGAAAGTTCTTGATTTGTTAAACCCTTTTTTGGTTACTACAGGATTCCATATGTGTTATTTCATAGTTTCAATGTCTTCACTATTGTCCTACAATGTAGAAAATAGAAAAAATAAAGAAAAACCCTTGAATGAGTAGGCGTGTCCAAACTTTTCACTGGTACATTATATACACTGCTAAAAAAAATAAAGGGAACACTAAAATAACACATCCTAGATCTGAATGAATGAACTATTCTTATTAAATACTTTTTTCTTTACATAGTTGAATGTGCTGACAACAAAATCACACAAAAATTATCAATGGAAATCAAATTTATTAACCCATGGAGGTCTGGATTTGGAGTCACACTCAAAATTAAAGTGGAAAACCACACTACAGGCTGATCCAACTTTGATGTAATGTCCTTAAAACAAGTCAAAATGAGGCTCAGTAGTGTGTGTGGCCTCCACGTGCCTGTATGACCTCCCTACAATGCCTGGACATGCTCCTGATGAGGTGGCGGATGGTCTCCTGAGGGATCTCCTCCCAGACCTGGACTAAAGCATCCGCCAACTCCTGGACAGTCTGTGGTGCAACGTGGCGTTGGTGGATGGAGCGAGACATGATCAATGCCTTCCTCTTGCAGGAACTGCTGACACACTCCAGCCACATGAGGTCTAGCATTGTCTTGCATTAGGAGGAACCCAGGGCCAACCGCACCAGCATATGGTCTCACAAGGGGTCTGAGGATCTCATATCGGTACCTAATGGCAGTCAGGCTACCTCTGGCGAGCACATGGAGGGCTGTGCGGCCCCCCAAATAAATGCCACCCCACACCATGACTGACCCACCGCTAAACCGGTCATGCTGGAGGATTTTGCAGGAAGCAGAACGTTCTCCACGGCATCGCCAGACTGTCACGTCTGTCACGTGCTCAGTGTGAACCTGCTTTCATCTGTGAAGAGCACAGGGCGCCAGTGGCAAATTTGCCAATCTTGGTGTTCTCTGGCAAATGCCAAACGTCCTGTAAGCCCAACCCCCACCTGTGGACGTCGGGCCCTCATACCACCCTCATGGAGTCTGTTTCTGACCGTTTGAGCAGACACATGCACATTTGTGGCCTGCTGGAGGTCATTTTGCAGGGCTCTGGCAGTGTTCCTCCTGCTCCTCCTTGCACAAAGGCGGAGGTAGCGGTCCTGCTGCTGGGTTGTTGCCCTCCTACGGCCTCCTCCACGTCTCCTGATGTACTGGCTTGTCTCCTAGTAGCGCCTCCATGCTCTGGACACTACGCTGATAGACACAGCAAACCTTCTTGCCACAGCTCGCATTGATGTGCCATCCTGGATGAGCTGCGCTACCTGAGCCACTTGTGTGGGTTGTAGACTCCGTCTCATGCTACCACTAGAGTGAAAGCACCGCCATCATTCAAAAGTGACCAAAACATCAGTCAGGAAGCATAGGAACTGAGAAGTGGTCTGTGGTCCCCACCTGCAGAACCACTCCTTTATTGGGGGTGTCATGCTAAATGCCTATAATTTCTTCCTGTTGTCTATTCCATTTGCACAACAGCATGTGACATTTATTGTCAATCAGTGTTGCTTCCTAAGTGGACAGTTTGATTTCACAGAAGTGTGACTTGGAGTTACATTGTGTTGTTTAAGTGTTCCCTTTATGTTTTTGACCAGTTTATGTGTGTATATATAACAATTTAAAGGCAATTCTACCAAAAACTAATTCAGTGTATGTAAACTTCTGACCCACTGGGAATGTGATGAAATAAATAAATGCTGAAACAAATCATTCTCTCTACTATTAATCTGACATTTCACATTCTTAAAATAAATTGGTGATCCTAACTGACCGGGAATTTTTATTAAATTATTACATGTCAGGAATTGTGAAAAACTGAGTTTAAATGTATTTGGCTAAGGTGTATCTCAACTTCCGACTTCAACTGTATATATAGTTTCTTTTTTTTTTTTAATAGCTTAAGGTCTTAGGTGTCAGAGCTACTGTTTATGATTTAACTACATACTTTTTTATTAATAATTGAGTCTAATAAAGTGTTGTATTGTGTTCTCTCTGAGACCAAGGTTGTGTTACTCAATTCAATTTAGAGCAAGACTTAAATTTGCTGACTTGAAATGGGTTGGAGGATTCTGGCAGTTGGCATTTGCAGTGTTTATGTTATCTAATTAGCTTATTGTTTTATGATGTTGTATTGCTTGGGGTCTCACTCGCCATATGTCATTTCCAGCAACTGTTTTGAGGACAGTTTTTTCTTGCTCAGAAGATGTTTTATTTTTCCACCCAACTCTATTTTGCCTATACATTTTAATATGACATGATTTATATTCATGATTATGATGGTATCTGAGTAACTGATTGCTTTATGATTGTTGGATTCCATGTGGTCCTCCTGGCCTTGGGTCAGGGGGCAGGCACAGCTGGCCAGCTGGGTGATTCTGATTGGTCAGAGATGGTAACCACATTAAGGAAGTGTGGAAAGCTATACAAACACAATTTAGAAGGAGTTACCGGCAGCATGACACACACACACGCGCACACGCGCACACACACACACACACACACACACACACACACACACACACACACACACACACACACACACACACACACACACACACACACACACACACACACACACACACACACACACACACACATATCTATATATAAATGCACACACACGTATATGCAAACAAACAAACATATATAAACACACACACACACACACATTTGGAAGTGAGGAGAGCGATGAAAGGGAGGAGTGCTTTACAGACATGATCTGTTGACCTCAAATGACTTCACCACTTCAGACTGTATCATAGTTACTGCTCATTTTTATACAACACTGCTCTAGATAACGGTTATGATGTTGATGATAATCATCATCGTAACCGTTAACACCAACATAACACAAATAAATTATTTCAGTATAAGCCGGGTGCCATACTGTGCTGTACTGTGCTGTACTGAGCGTGCCTGTGTGCCTGCATGCGTGCACATGGTTTTTTATAGCCTCTGATCCTTCATTGTCTTCCCACTGTTTGTCTGTGCCGTCATAATCTGAATGAAGGACAGTTCCAGAAAGGGAGAGAAGAGACAGACAGGCAGGCAGCCAGAGATGCAGTCAGACAGACAGGCAGGCAGGCAGGAAAAAAACGAGGTAGAAGTTAGACTGACAAATCACTCTTGCATACAAATGTTAATGACAATGCTCCATTTGATTTACACAACGCTGCCCTCTTGTGGAGCATTAGTGGATTCCAATCATGAATTCATTATTGATTATCATGGCAAATGTATTATGCACAATTAAAATTGCGTGAGCAACAAGGTGCATCATTTGATCAGAAGAATTCCCCAGTCAATGTTGAATAATTTTTCCCAAGAAAGAAGACTTTGACACAACTTTGATTACGTGACTCTAAAAAGGCAGAACATCCTCAAAGCAGATTTTTCAACGCTGCCAGCCGAGTGCCTCTGTGCCTGTGTGTGCGCGCGTGTGGTGCATGTTTCTGTTATGAATACAGTGAAGATTTTTCCTACTTTGTAATCAGATTTGTCAGTTTATGTAGGTCATGCCAAAAGGGCCGAGTTAATGTAATTCATCTATTTTGTCCTAGATCCCTATTTAAAAATACCTTCCTAAAGCTAATGATCTATGGAAATTGATCTCGCCTCTCATTTACAGTCATTTGGAACTCAATTACTGTATTTTGAGCACCGTTCGTCAATGTCCCTCTCTGTCTCTCACCTATACACACACACACACACACACACACACACACACACACACACACACACACACACACACACACACACACACACCTAGACATTTTAATTAGCTTATTATCTTTGAGAGGAATAATTGCACAGATAGAAGTCTAAATCTGGAGGTGTTTCAATTATTCTGTCTGGCTGGCTGCAGGCAAAGTATCCCTCATCATAACTAATACATAGTCTGGCTGATTAGCTTAAGACATCACACTGTTTGCTCTCCAATAGGGCTGTCTGTCTGTCTATGTGTGTCTATGTGTGTGTGTGTGTGTGTGTGTGTGTGTGTGTGTGTGTGTGTGTGTGTGTGTGTGTGTGTGTGTGTGTGTGTGTGTGTGTGTGTGTTGGAGTGCGTGCGTGTGTCAGCATAACATTGGATGGGAGCTATTTCAAGCATGTCTCTAAGGCTGTGTACTAACCGACAGTCAGCCAGCTAATTTTATTTGAGGTTTTCTGTAATTACAGTGAGATCGAGGAGATCCTTCCACGAGCATATCAGGACACACACACACACACACAAACACATAAACACATAAGCACACGCACGCAATCAAGACATAGAAAATCATTCTCTGAATTATCGGACATGAACATTTATCGGTCTGAGCATAGAAGTTTGAAATATGAAGACAATTCAGTTTCAAAAGATCTAAATAAAATCAACGTAGAAAATAGATTTTGGCTTGACAGTGACATGATAAACATCACAAACAAACAACTGTAAAATATCAGCAGCACATTAGTGCCATTTCATTCAACTGTTATGCAAAGGGAAAACAGACAGTTGAGTGGCAGGTGTGCGTGTGTGTGTGTGTGTGTGTGTGTGTGCGTGCGTGCGTGTGTGTGTGTGTGTGTGTGTTGGCCAAGGTTATCTGATTTAGCAAGGACTGAATCTTGGAGCCCTCAGTTGCTCGTTGGTGTGGCTGAGTGTTAAGTGGTCTCTAGGTGCTGTTGCTGAGGAGCTTAGTTCCAATACAGCCTGTGGAGCATTAATCACTGAGCTGGCAGACCAGTCCTCCTTACTCTTCTGCCCCCTTTCTCAACTCTCTGTTTCCCCCCCCTATTTCCCCCTTTTTTCATCTGGTCCCTTATTATTATTGTAAATGCATTGAGAACACTCACACACGCACACAAATGCGCATGCACACACCCACGCACACACACCCCTGTCCCGCAAACCACTTTCCATCTTATCCCTTGTACATTTTTACTCTTCCTCCCCAGTTCCATCGCTCTCGTTGAGATTGTATTTCCACTTGTTGATAGTGTCCCATATCATGTATCTAAACGGTTGTGACATAATGTCTTTCTCTTTCTGCTGTAAAGTCAGACACCTTTTTTTTAGGATTCAGCGTACAGCAATAGATTTCCTGGTTAGTTGAGTCATTTGGTGTTGGTTGGATTTGGTTTGATTTAGTTTGGTGTAGTTTTGGCCACTTACTCTTTCTTGACTGTTTAGTTTAACTGTGGTTAGTTTGTCAGTCTCTGCTTAGTTTGGCTGGGTAAGGTACACTGTGGTTGGTATGTCATTCTGGTTAACTGTTGTTTTGGTGACAGTTTTTGGTTAGTTGGGTGTTGTGGTGTTATTACTGCATCCGTGTATCAGGTGCCAAGATAAACAACCTGAGGCCTGGCATCTTACTGGCACAAAGACATGATACACCTGGAGTCAGATTTCACTCAATGACACACACTACAGCTCACTGGGACATACAGGCCTGCAAGTGTGTATGTGTGTTTGTGTAGGTGAAAGGGAAGCACCCATAGTAAAGAGAGCCACATCCTTGAGTTTTCCCACTGCTGCCAGCGTCACGCCAGTCCCAAATGCATGTCGGTCTCTCTCCTCACTCCCCCATTCCACCCCTTTCCTCACAGACTCACGGCATTTCTGAAGTGATCTCTTTGCTTTCCTTCCCTCCTCTCCTCTCCCGAGTCCGCTATCCTGTCTCTTCTCTCCTCCCTCTTCCCCTCTCCTCCTTCTTCTGTCCTCCCTCTCTCCCCTTCTCCCAGCTCTCCTCCTTCTTTCATCCTTCTCTCCTAGCTCTTTCTTACCTCTATCCAAACTCATGCCACTTACCCAATTACACACTAGGAGGGACTGAGCAGGAGGGGATGGAGAGAGGGAGGGAAGGGAAACAAACAGAATGACAGAAAGAAACGGTTATAGGTAGACGAATAGGAGTGAGAGTAATAAACCTTAGATATACCTTAGAACTACAGTGGACTATAATCACCTCTCGACTCTGGTTAATGGCGTTGGAGTGTTCGTCTAACTTTTAACAATTGATATCTGGACTTACGGACGATTGATGATAGTTGACGAGGCTGGCTGACAGGTCCAATCGGAGGGCGGCTGAGTTACGGAGAACCTTCTCTGTGCCCTCTGAGGCATCAAGGCTTTGACTAACAACCACCTGTGAGCTGTTCTTGACAGGGCAGCTACTACGGACAGTCAACTCTATACTGTCAATATTACCTACCACAGACAGGAGAGAGGGGATAGAGGGAGTTTGTCTCAACATCGTCGTCACTTCTGACCTTAGTGGACGTGCCATGACTTTTTACTGGCAGATAGTGGGAGACTGAACAAGAGAGAGAGAACAGGTGGACAGAGTGATATAAATGCGACTGGGGGACCGGAGGGGTTCTGAGCTAAGGGGGGCTCTCTTGGATTGACACGGATAGACAGAGAGAACGAGAGAAAGATAGAGGGAAAGGAGAGATCTCTCCATCTCTGGGACAGTGTGTCAAGATGCAGTTGATGTTTTTCCGTGAGGTGTGGGAGATGGAGGGGTTGCAGACAGTGGGGATACTCCTGGTGGTCTGTAGCTCCCTCAAACTGATGCACTTCCTGGGGCTCATCGATTTCTCCTCCGGAGGTAAGATACAGGGGGCTGAGGGCTGGGTATGAAACAGGGGACAGATATAGTTAAGGGACAGGAAGGGTGGGGGGGTTAGGGACAGGGATGGGGATAGGGGTAGGAGAAGAGGCAAGGTTATGGGCTGGGTACAGAGGGGCTTGAGGTTAGGGAGAGGGTTAGGGTGTGGGAGAGATGTCTATGTATGGCAAGAAGACTCAATCCTTAATCTGTCTGATAAATGGTGGACTTTAATGGCTGTAATTCAGGTCATTGGGTGTCAAATCGAGCGTGCGTACATTTTTCGGTACACTTTCCAAATGTCGACTAAACAAAATACGCTAGACAAGGTGGGATCTTTTTGTCCCTGGAAAATTAATTACGTGAGAAATATTGATGGAAATGCTTTTATGTGCAAATATTGATATATTAATCATCATATTGAAGTAAACAACATGTTGTGTGGTCCTCCCACTATGACTCGGCAGGAAAGCATGCCGTTTATTATGCTACAGATTCAATAAATTACGAGGAACTTCACAGGGTGGTGAAAGTGCAAGGTGATGAGTTTGACGCTCCTTTCCAATAACTGTCGTGGGTCTTATGTCATAAGACAAAATAATCGATGAATGGTTGAAGTTTGACAACTAAAAATAATTTCACTCTTTTGTCCATAATAATAATCTCTTCATATATAAGCTATACGTGTGAAAAGATAGCGCTGTTGGCCAGAGCGCACTTTCCAATTTCAGAGTGGGCACACTCACTATATAACCCACATTTTTTTATGAGAAAACAATCAGTATAGTTGAAAATGCGATGAAACCCCATTTAACTTTTCGCAAAAAGTATTTTTATGTGCACTACGTCGTCACGCACAGCCTTTTATCTGCCACGAGTCAGACTGATGGAAACACATCTCTGGTGGGAAAATGTGTTTTTTTATGCAGATTTTAGAAAATTTGCATGACAATATGTCACCAATTGGATGACCTAGCTTGTGTCTACATCTATTTTTCCTCTCTCACTCTTCTCTGTGCCTAATGAGCTGTCTATAGTTTATATTACTAATGGACAGATTCCTAGATGGTTAGTTGGCCATGGATTACAGCCGTTTGAGGGTAATAGTAGACACGTTTTTCCAAAACATGGTTTGTGTATAGGTGCCCTCGAGGGAACACAAGGCAGAGCTAGCCGAAACGACACAAAACAATTGCTTTCCGGACATTCGTTAATTTGAGATGTTAAGGTTAATTTCATCAATTGCTTGTCCTTGTAATTGGAATGTACACTACCGTTCAAAAGTTTGGGATAACTTAGAAATCTCCTTGTTTTTGAAAGAAAAGCACATTTGTTTTGTCTACTAAAATAGCATCAAATTGATCAGAAATCCAGTGTAAATATTGATAATGTTGTAAATGACTATTGTAGCTGGAAACGGTTCATTTTTTAATGGAATATCTACATAGGCGTACAGAGGCCCATTATCAGCAACCATCACCCAAATATTATATTTTATTTGGAATGGCAAGCCAGACAAAATTAAATGGTCCTATTTATGCAAGGAATATGAATTCGTTAGGAAAAAAACTGAAGGACTCAGTCAAACAAATGTTATACTTAAATCCGAACTGGTTCTTTAGCAGATTAGTAAGAATGTCTCATCCCCATGTTCAAGAATGGCCATCTTCCCTTTATTCAGATTAAAACTTGTGACTTTTGGTTAATTGAAAATGAAATAATGTCCAAAACATTGCTATTTTTAAAACAAGCTGTTTTAAAAGTTGGGTGCAATTTTAGTTTAATCCATCAGAAAAGACAGAAAAATAATACAACAAGTAATGTGGTTAAACCCAAATATACTATTTCATTTAAAAAAATAACATTATAAAAAAAAGTTATAGTCTTTGTAAATGATATCATACATAGGACTGGTGGAGTTATGCCACACATGCAGCTAACAATATAAGGAAGTGTCTGCTCTACCAAAAATGACAACCAACTAATTGCAGCATTACTTCAAAAATGGAAGAGGCGGAAAATTAATTCCTTAAAAATCATACAATGTGATTTTCTGTATTTTTGTTTTAGATTCAGTCTCTCACAGTTGAAGTGTACCTATGATTAAACAAATTACAGACCTCTACATGCTTTGTAAGTAGTAAAACCTGCAAAATCGGCAGTGTATCAAATAATTGTTCTCCCCACTATATATATATATATATATATATATATATATATATATATATATATATATATATATATATATATATATATATATATATATATATATGGGGGATACAACCATCCCAGCACACTTAAAAATATATGGGAAATAGAAATCTAACTGGATGGTCTTCAGAAATAGATGAGAGTAGGATAGGAGTAAAAACAAACAAAAGATAACCATAGTTAAGTAGATTGTGTCCAAAACATGTATATAGTATGTATAAGCTGGAAGTAGAAGCCTAAGTGTTGTTGTTCATTCGTTTACTCCAATTAGGGGAGGGGTGGTAGGGTTAGTGGAAAATAATAAAGGAAAATATATTTTTTAAAGGGTGTGTATGTTTAAGGTCACCGTTATGAAAACTTAGGACACTAAAGAGGCCTTTCTACTGACTACTGACTTTCTTTCTACTGACACCAAAAGAAAGATGCCCAGGGTCCCTGCTCATCTGCGTGAACGTGCCTTAGGCATACTGCAAGGAGGCATGAAGACTGCAGATGTGGATAGGGCAATAAATTGCAATGTCCGTACTGTGAGACTCCTAAGACAGAGCAGGGAGACAGGGCGGACAGCTGATCGTCCTCGCAGTGGCAGACCACGTGTAACAACACCTGCACAGGATCGGTACATCGAATATCACACCTGCGGGACAGGTACAGGATGGCAACAACAACTGCCCGAGTTACACCAGGAACGCAAAATCCCTCCATCAGTGCTCAGAATATATGCAATAGGCTGAGAGAGGCTGGACTGAGGGCTTGTAGGCCTGTTGTAAGGCAGGTCATCATTGGCAACAATGTCGACCTATGGATGAAAACCCACCGTCGATGGACCAGACAGGACTGGCAAAAAGTGCTCTTCACTGACGAATCGCAGTTTTGTCTCACCAGGGGTGATGGTCAGATTCGCATTTATAGTCGAAGGATGAGCGTTACATCGAGGCCTGTACTCTGGAGCGCGATCGAGGTGGAGGGTCCATCATAGTCTGGGGCAGTGTGTCACAGCATCATCGGACTGAGCTTGTTGTCATTGCAGGCAATCTCAACGCTGTGCATTACAGGCAAGACATCCTCCTCCCTTATGTGGTACCCTTCCTGCAGGCTCATCCTGACATGACCCTCCAGCATGACAATGCCACCAGCCATACTGTTTGTTCTGTGTGTGATTTCCTGCAAGACAGGAATGTCAGGGTTCTGCCATGTCCAGCGAAGAGCCCAGATCTCAATCCCATTGAGCAGGTCTGGGACCTGTTGGATCGGAGGGTGAGGGCTTGGGCCATTCCCCCCCAGAAATGTTTGGGAACTTGCAGGTCCCCCCCCCCTTTGTTCAGGGACATATTATTCCATTTCTGTTAGTCATATGTCTGTGGAACATGTTTAGTTTATGTCTGAGTTGTTGAATCTTGTTATGTTCATACAAATATTTACACATGTTAAGTTTGCTGAAAATAAACTCAGTTGACAGTAAGAGGACATTACTTTTTTTGCTGAGTTTATGTACAGTGCCTTGCGAAAGTATTCGGCCCCCTTGAACTTTGCGACCTTTTGCCACATTTCAGGCTTCAAACATAAAGATATAAAACTGTATATTTTTGTGAAGAATCAACAACAAGTGGGACACAATCATGAAGTGGAACGACATTTATTGGATATTTCAAACTTTTTTAACAAATCAAAAACTGAAAAATTGGGCGTGCAAAATTATTCAGCCCCTTTATTTTCACTGCAGCAAACTCTCTCCAGAAGTTCAGTGAGGATCTCTGAATGATCCAATGTTGACCTAAATGACTAATGATGATAAATACAATCCACCTGTCCACTAGACTCATCAGGCCATCACTATTAGCCCAGCCGCAGAGGACTGCCTCTCCAACCAGGGACATCACCTGTGTTCACGGGGACACCAAAACCTACCCAAACTCAGATGTAGAGATTAACACCACCAGAGTGCAGTTCAGAGTTAACCTAGGTTTGATTGAGAACCTACCATATCCCGTGCTACTAGGTCACGACTGTCCATATTTTCAAGAATTGTGGAAAGGACTACAGGACAAAGGAGATGGCGGTGCCAGATAATAGGGCATGCCAGGCGATATTTACATTTTCCAGTGAAAAGAAAAGAAAACCGCTACCAAAGAACTATCTGACCTATGAAAGGAAAGTTAACAAATTGGTACTTACCTGCCCGACTCCTGTAGCCGACACTAGAGTTCTCCTGGAAGAAGAAGGGGAAGGACACGACGAAGAGGCAGGAAACCCAGTGGGGATAAATGGGCCATAAATGGTGGAAGAGGAGGAACAGGAAGCACAGGCCGAGGGGCCTGGAAATTCTTATGCCCATCAGATTTTTCCTCCTGAGTTAACACAGTATAGGGGAAGGTTTGGTACTGCTCAGATAGAAGACCCCACACGACAGAACGCCAGACAGAATGTCAAGGTAATAGATGGTGTACCTGTAAATCCTGCTAATGTACTCACCTTTCCCCATTTACCATGAGGAACAATCTCTTATACCAGGTATCGGAGTCCAATGACATCACAGTGGAGCAGCTGTTGGTTCCAATCCCGTTTCATGTGACAGTGCTGAACCTGGCCCATAACCCTGCCTTACAGAGATCAAAGCAATTGGACCATGGTCTCCTCTGAACAATTGATGTTGAGATGTGTCTGTTACTTGAGCTCTGTGAAGCATTTATTTGGGCTGCAATCTGAGATGCAGTTAACTCTAATGAACTTATCCTCTGCAGCAGAGGTAACTCAGTGTCTTCCTTTCCTGTGGCGGTCCTCATGAGAGCCAGTTTCATCATAACGCTTGATGGTTTTGCTAGTGCACTTGAAGAAACTTTCAAAGTTCTTGACATTTTTCAGATTGACTGACCTTTGTGTCTTAAAGTAATGATGGACTGTCGGTTCTCTTTGCTTATTTGGGCTGTTCTTGCCATAATATGGGCTTAGTTCTATTTGGTAAAAGACCATCTTCTGTATACTGTAAATTCCACAAATTCACTTTTAACATGGCACACCTGTTAATTGAAATGCATTCCAGGTGACTACCTCATGAAGCTGGTTGAGAGAATGCCAAGCGTGTGCAAAGCTGTCATCAAGGAAAAGGGTAGTGAATTTAAAGAATCTCAAATATAAAATAAAAACGTTTGGTTACTACATGATTCCATATGTGTTATAGTTTTGATGTCTTTACTATTATTCTACAATGTAAAAAAACAACACGTTAAAATAAAGATAAAACATTAAATGAGTATTAGGTGTGTCCAAACATTTGACTGGTACAGTATGTACAGTGTATATATATATATATTTTATATATGGGGGATTGGAAATGATGCAGACAATTACATTGATGGAAGCTTCAATCTATCTGCAATGTTAAAGCTGATCTCCCCTCAAAAAAAAAATTGATGTAGGGAATAATGTCACCTTGTGTGTGTGTGTGTGCGTGCGTGTGTGTGAGTGCATGCATTTTGGCTAGGGATAGAGCAGTGTGTGATTGACTCAGCCCTGGTGGCCATAATGGTTTTGATGTCCCTGCGTGGGCCAGATCAAACACACACAAACTCCATCCCGTCTCCCAAGGCTACTCTGTGTGTGTGTGTGTGGGTGGGTGTGTGTCAATACATTTTGCTCCAATCTCTAACCTCGTACTGCCTATTTTGGCAGCATACCTGTAGGGGGTGGGACAGAAAGCTTATGGGGAAGAAAGGGAGTGACACGGTCAGCAGATCAACAGCTTGTCCTTAGTACATAATAGGGATTGTGTCAACCTGTGTGTGTGTGTGGGCATGCGTGTGTTCATTCAGAGGTGTGTTAATGTATTGGTATAGTTACAGGTCATACAATACTGGTCTGTATCATGGCCTTCATCCCTCCGACTTCTGGAAAACTACTAGAAGTAGTGAAGTTGCTGTTACTTCGGAGATGCAGGTGCTCTCTTCTTCTCTCTGCCTTAACCTTTAGAACACACAGGGATACAGTATGACTTCGCTCTGACAGTACCAGGTCTGATTCTTACTGAGTGTGTCTTCGAAATTCACTGTGATTATTCTTGGTTCCAACTTGGGTTGTACTTGTGCTGTTTGTGTGGTGGGTTGAGGGTGAGTAGTGAGTAACATGAGCTGATTTCTGGTGGATGAGTTCTGATGAATGAGTTCTGATGAATGAATTCTGTTGGATGACTTCTGAAGGATGAGATCTGGAGTTCTGATGGATGACTTTGGAGTTCTGGTGGACGAGTTCTGATGCATGAGTTCTAGTGGTTGAATTCTGATCTGTTCAAATGTGAGGACTGGTTGGGTTTGAGTCGTTTGATCAAGGTCCTGCTGAATGTTGATCTAACACAGATGTTTTCAAAGTGTGAGGCGCGCCTCACCAGGGGGTTACTAGTTACTGTAATGGATTACATTAAGAAAGTAGCCTACCCAACCTGTGAATGTTGTAATTGATGTTCCACATTTAAATTACACAAGATATTAACCTCATTAACAGTTAAACATTTATTTTGGGGGTTATTTCATTTGTTTTATGTGTCAAACCTCAAAATCAGACACAAACAAACACACGTCATAGAATTACGCCCACCTCTCCATTCTTCTGTATGAAATTGCACAAACTCCAAACATTTTGCCGTGCATGTTGGGATACCACTTTTCTCTGGAGCCTGCAGCTTTGCTGGCTTGGTCGAATAGGCTATTGGAGGTTCTAATTAGTCCCTACACCCTTGATAATTTTTACGCCCTCAGCTTTTGGACACGCACATATGGCGGGGGTGCGAGTGAACGTGCAAATCGCGGGGAAAACACACCTTTTAAAGCAGTTTGGTGGCTCCATTTAAAATGAGGGGTATTCCAGCTTTCCAGTGCTACCACATTTATTTCCCAATTCCTAAAATTGCTTGCATGGCATCGCTAAAAAAAATGCATACAACCAGAATTGGTCTCAGAGCTCTTAAAGGGGCAACAGCGTTTTAAAAGGGCAATGACATACTTTGTGAAATAAACAACAACAAAACGTTTTTAGACTGAATTAACTGTATATGTTAAAAGCACTTTTATTGATTTAAAGTATGTTGCATGTTCATTAAGTTGTGTCCCAAAAAATATTAAATAAAAGTTGTTTTCTAACAGTTTCATTGCAACTATATATTTTAAAACAAAATGTAATATATATACATGTATATAATGGAAATTATTGTCTTGATGTTCCCTGAAGGGAGGCCACTGTCTCAGACTTTGAAAAGAGTAGAGAGTTGGGCTTGAGCTCAACAGGCTAACCATATGGCTTTTCTCTAGGAGGCATTATGTCTATCAAAAACTATTGTACTGGTAGTCTAGGAATTGCCTAGAAATTGCGTTGCATTGATTCCTATAAATCTTTGAAAAGGTCACGTAAATGTGGATTTTTAACTCATAAGAACCCTTTTGCCTTTCTCTGTTTGCCATTGACTTCCCTCAGTTTCCTGTAGTCCATTCAGACTGAAGATAATTATGGCTTCATACTGAGTGTTAATTATTTCTTTGTGTTTGCCAATGACTCACCCGTAGAGGTCTGTGTATGGTGATGTAAGCTATCAGCTGAAATGGACGCACACGCCCGTCCTAGAAAAGCCAGGTCAGCAAACCGAACCGTTGCCCTTACTATGGGAGACTGCTGTGCATGCTTTAATGAGTTGCATGTTGCTTATGCTGTGTGTGCGTGTGTGCGTGTGTTTGCGCGTGTGTGTGCGTGTGCGTGTGCGTTCGTGCATGTGTGCGCGCGCGTGCGCACGTGTGTGTGTGCGTGCGTGCGTGCGTGTGTGCGTGTGTGTGTGTGCATGGTTGTGGGTGTGCATGTCAGGCCTGCGTCTGTGAGTTTTTCTTTCTTTGTGTGTCTATGTGTGCTCTATGTCTAACCTCTGCTATGGTTGGTGATTACAGGTAACACTCCCACCATCAAAAGTAAAAAGACTATAAAGCAGAGATTCCTCAAGCTGCTGCCCTGCTGCACGCCTTCTGTTGCCGCCTCAGTCAGTCAATGCAAGTGACTCTTCACTCTTCACTCTCCCTACACACACATACACACATGGGCCCGCAAATGCACACACACGCAATCTTACTCTTACACACACACACACACGCGCGCGCGCACACACACACGCACGCACGCACACGCACACACACATGGCACACACACACACACACACATGGCACACACACGGCACACACACATGTGCATGCTTACACACAGACACAGACACAGACACATACACACACACCTTCTCTCTCTCTCTCTCTCTCTCTTTCTCTCACACACACACACACTGTATACAATATATCTGGATATATCTCAGTATTATTGAACTGTGTGTTCTGGAGGTATTTTACAGTATATTTGTCTGGTATGGTGAGTGACTGATGTATGTCTAAAGGTGAGAAGTGAGATGCGGACAGACAGTCAGCCCTGCTTTGCATCTTGGGATAAGAGATGAGGAGGAGTGAGGCATGATTGTCTTCAGCTGACTGTGTGTGTAATAAGGTTGGAAGAGAGGGATGAGTGGAGAGAGATGGGTGGGGAGGGAGAGATGGAGTGTGAGGACCATATTATCATATTGCCTGAAGATCTGAGGGCTTTTGTCATTTCCCGGATGTTTCGATGGTTTACCACTACTTTCACTGAAAGTTATCATCAATGAGCACATCGGGTTACTGAATGAACTTCTCCATAGACATTCAGGAATCTCACAGTGTGATGTTGATATGTTTTTGTTTTCTATTGACGACTTGACGACTACCTGTCTTTCTTTGTGCACTTCAGTTTTGGGGAATTGCAATACAATGTAAATGTAGAGATTTATCATCTAACGGCATGTTTTAGTAAAGCTAATATCTGCTAACATGAATGTAATGATATTTCAACAGTTCATAATTAACATTGATTTAGTTGGCTGTGTTTTTACCATTATAATTCTAGTACCAATTAAAAGGTGTTCCAGGCTGGCACCTGTAGGAGTAGCCTATAGCAGTGGATGCTGGTGGGAGGAGCAATAACTGTACGGCTCATTGTAATGGCTGGAATGGAATTAATGGAATGATATGAAACGTATGGAAACCACATTTGACTCCGTTCCACCGATTCCACTCCAGCCAATACAATAAACCTGCCCTCTTATAGCTCCTCCCACCAGCCTCCACTTACCTATAGGTATATCTAACAGTCCTCTCTGTCCCACAGACAGCGTAGAGGATGACTTTGAGTTGTCCACTGTGTGCCATCGACCAGAGGGGCTGGACAAACTACAGGAGCAGACCAAGTTCAACAAGAAGGAACTACAAGTTCTCTACAGGGGCTTCAAGAACGTGAGTTTGGGGGTGCGGGGAAGAGAGGGGATGGGGATCTGGGAAGGCTGGAGACCTGGGGCTGAGGGTTAGGAAAATTGCACCTCCGTCAATCAGTCGAATCACGCTGTAAAATATATACACACTGCTCAAAAAAATAAAGGGAACACTATAATAACACATCCTAGATCTGAATGAATGAAATATTCTTATTAAATACTTTTTCTTTACATAGTTGAATGTGCTGACAACAGAATCACACAAAATGATCAATGGAAATCAAATTTATCAACCCATGGAGGTCTGGATTTGGAGTCACACTCAAAATTAAAGTGGAAAACCACACTACAGGCTGATCCAGCTTTGATGTAATGTCCTTAAAACAAGTCAAAATGACAGTCTGACAGTGGACAGTCTGTGGTGCAACGTTGGTGGATGGAGCGAGACATGATGTCCCAGATGTGCTCAATTGGATTCAGGTCTGGGGAATGGGCGGTTCAGTCCATAGCATCAATGCCTTCCTCTTGCAGGAACTGCTCACACACTCCAGCCACATGAGGTCTAGCATTGTCTTGCATTAGGAAGAACCCAGGGCCAACTGCACCAGCATATGGTCTCACAAGGGGTCTGAGGATCTCATCTCGGTACCTAATTGCAGTCAGGCTACCTCTGGCGAGCACATGGAGCACATGCGGCCCCACAAAGAAATGCCACCCCACACCATGACTGACCCACCGCCAAACCGGTCATGCTGGAGGATGTTGCAGGCAGCAGCACGTTCTCCACGGCGTCTCCAGACTCTGTCACGTGCTCAGTGTGAACCTGCTTTCATCTGTGAAGAGCACAGGGCGCCAGTGGCAAATTTGCCAATCTTGTTGTTCTCTAGCAAATGCCAAACGTCCTACACGGTGTTGGGCTGTAAGCACAACCGCCACCTGTGGACGTCGGGCCCTCATACCACCCTCATGGAGTCTGTTTCTGACCGTTTGAGCAGACACATGCACATTTGTGGCCTGCTGGAGGTCATTTTGCAGGGCCCTGGCAGTGTTCCTCCTGCTCCTCCTTGCACAAAGGCGGAGGTAGCGGTCCTGCTGCTGGGTTGTTGCCCTCCTACGGCCTCCTCCACATCTCCTGATGTACTGGCCTGTCTCCTGGTAGCGCCTCCATGCTCTGGACACTACGCTGACAGACACAGCAAACCTTCTTGCCACATCTCGCATTGATGTGCCATCCTGGATGAGCTGCACTACCTGAACCACTTGTGTGGGTTGTAGACTCCGTCTCATGCTACCACTAGAGTGAAAGCACCGCCAGCATTCAAAAGTGACCAAAACATCAGTCAGGAAGCATAGGAACTGAGAAGTGGTCTGTGGTCCCCACCTACAGAACCACTCCTTTATTGGGGGTGTCATGCTAAATGCCTAAAATTTCCACCTGTTGTCTATTCCATTTGCACAACAGCATGAGAACTGTATTGTCAATCAGTGTTGCTTCCTAAGTGGACAGTTTGATTTCACAGAAGTATGATAGACTTGGAGTCACATTGTGTTGTTTAAGTGTTCCCTTTATTTTTTTGAGCAGTGTATATTTTTAATTCAATCGGGATCTCAATTTACTGTTCAGCTTTAGATTAGTAGAACACAGAAGGTGCAATTTTGAACTTGGTTATATCAGTTATCTTATTGTTACAGTATATGTGACCGACCGGCAAAATTATGTTTTTTACATTGGATAAAAGTAGAAACTCAGAGTTAGAAAAGTGTATATCATACACTACAGTTGCAGAACAATGGGAAAGTAATTCTGCTTTGAAAGTTGATAAACTTGTAACCCCACTTTAGAGAAAATGGCCCTTGAATGTTTTGGTACACCTACTGGAGAGCTCTTTTTTTTGTCTACACCCATTCAGCATCGATCGCACCCTCTTAAGCCTTTAGCCCCACCCATCTCTTTAAGGATTCACGTGAGACCATGTTCTAAATAGAGTGAGGACGGTAGTGTACTAAACAATGGTTGGTTTATACTATGTCTATCGACATGTCTGTAGACAGTTGTGGCAGTGACATCATGAGCATTCTATTGTCGTCTCACGTCAACCTTTTCGCTGTCATTATGAAAAGTATAAATACAAACTAGTGGTACAAAATAGCCTAACTGGTGTAATTTAACACAAATTAACCCAAATTAAATTAGCACACGTCAATCTAGCAAACCAGAAACTAAAATCAACTTTCTAAACAATGTTTTGGTTAGCCAGTTCAAATGACCATATCATATTTTATTTTTTTATTTTTTATTTCACCTTTATTTAACCAGGTAGGCAAGTTGAGAACAAGTTTACAATTGCGACCTGGCCAAGATAAAGCAAAGCAGTTCGACACATACAACGACACAGAGTTACACATGAAGTAAAACAAACATACAGTCAATAATACAGTATAAACAAGTCTATATACGATGTGAGCAAATGAGGTGAGATAAGGGAGGTAAAGGCAAAAAGAGGCCATGGTGAAGTGCTTTGAGAGGCTAGTTACGGATCATTTTACCTCCATCTTACCTGGCATCCTAGACCCACTGCAATTTGCATACCGCCTCTATAGATCCACGGATGATGCAATCGCCATTGCATTGCACACTGCCCTATCTCATCTGGACAAGAGGAATACCTACGTAAGAACACTGTCCATACATCTCTGACCTCAACACCATAGTACCCTCCAGGCTCATCATTGAGCTCGGTTCCCTGGGTCTGAACTTCCTGATGGTCCACCCCCAAGTGGTGAAGGTTGGAAATAACACCTCCACTAGGCTGGTCCACAAGGGTGAGTGCTCAGCCCCCTCCTGTACTGCCTGTTCACCTATGACTGCGAGGCCATGCACTCCTCCAACTCAATCATCAAGTTTTCAGATGACACGACAGTGGTAGGCCTGATTACCAACAATGACTAGACAGCCTACAGGGAGGAGCTGAGGGCCCTGGCAGAGTGGTGCCAGTAAAAATAACCTCTCTCTCAACTTCAACAAAACGATGAAGCTGATCGTGGACTTCAGGAGACAGCAGAGGAAGCACGCCCGCATCCACATTGACGGGGCCGCAGTGGAGAAGGTGTAAAGATTCAAGTTCCTCGACGTACACATCACTGACAAACTGGAAGGGTTCACCCACACAGAGAGTGTGGTGAAGAAGGTGTTATAGACCCTAACAAACTTTTTCAGATGCACCATTGAGAGCACCCTGTCTGGCTGTAACACCGCCTGGTGCGGCAACTGCACCGTCCGCAACCGCAGGGCTCTCCAGAGGGTGGTGCGGTCTGTCCAACACACCACCGGGGGCACACTGCCTGCCCTCCATTGTATCTACAGCTCCAGATGTCACAGGAAGGCCAAAAAAGATCATCAAGGAACTCAGCCACCCGAGCCATGGCCTGTTCACCCAGCTATCATCCAGAAGGCGATGTCAGTACAGGTGCATCAAAGCCGTGACCGAGAGACTGAAAAACAGCTTTTATCTCAAGGCCATCATACTGTTAAATAGCCATAACTAGCCAGCCTCCACCCAGCACCCTGCCATGAACTTAGTCACTGTCGCTAGCCGGCTATCACCTGGTTACTCAACCCTGTACCTGTACCCTATGTACATACACATGAACTCACTGGTCAGTTTAATAATGTTTACATGCTGTTTTTCTTATTTTTTTCTTATTTAATATGTATAATACTGTATTCTAGTCAAGGCCTTCCTATTCAACTATTGCTGTACATATATACAGTGTATGTAAATAATGTATTTATGTTTTTGTTTATTATAAATTAGCAAACATTTCTTAAAACTTGTTTACACTTTGTCATTATGGGGTATTGTGTGTAGATTGATGAGAAAATATACTAATTGAATAAGGCTGTAACCTAACAAAATGTGGAAAAAGTAAAGGGGTCTGAATACTTTCTGAAGGCACTATATATATATATATATATATATACTCCTAACTCCTACATTGCTTGTCATAATGTTTCTATTTGTATTAATTCCATTCTTTTACCCTTAGATTTGTGTGTATTGTTGTGTATTGTTTGATATTATTGCACTGTTGGAACTAGGAACACAAGCATTTCGTTACACCCGCACTAACATCTGCTAAATATGTGAATTGTGACCAATAAAATTTGATTTGATATGACCTCCAGGGGGGCCCATTGATTTCTGTTAGTCACTCTCACTCAGATATCATATTAACCTGTCATAAGTCATGTCAAAATGTGTAGAATTACATGAAATTTGCTTTAAAACTGCAAATATTTCTCCCTCTTTCAAGAACGTATAATAGTAAAAGTATATGGATGGCAGAAGACTTGCCTTCTGACTGATCCTGTTCTTTCTGTGCTGTTGTTGGTAGGAGTGTCCGAGTGGAGTGGTGAATGAGGAGTCCTTTAAAACCATCTACTCCACATTCTTCCCCCAGGGAGGTGAGTCAATGACCGTTAAACCTTTGACCCCTGACCTATGACCCTAAACCCAAACTAAGTATTTTAAAGATCTGTTACTCCCCAAAGTAACTCAGACATTTAACAAGAGTAACAACATTTAAGACCAGTGATATTTGTATTGATGTGATGTCCCATTTTTTAACCATTATGTCTGTACTACTTACAGTAGGGCACTTACAGTACAAGGCCTTGTTTGAAATGATATTTAGGTTGAAGATGTATCTAACTACTTGTTACAGAATAAAAGTGTGTTGTCTGAAATTACATTTATGTGCTAACAACTTATTTGATCAGGTTTTGTTCCAAATACATTTACCCACTTGGAATTGTTTGTATATTGTTGTCTCAGATACATTTCAATGACATATTCTGTACGTCTCTATCTGTTCAGATTCGGGTGCGTATGCACATTTCTTGTTTGAGGCCTTTGACACTAACAAGAATGGATCGGTTAGTTTCGAGGTAAGAGTATTTTTTACTATTGTCTACTTCCTAAGGGAGTGAGGAAAAACTATCTCAGTCTGCGTACTGTATATGCAGCTGCAGCTGAATATGTATACGAATAGAATAAATGCCTTTCTCCTCTCAACACATACAGACACACACACACACACACGTGCGACCTAAGGGTCGAAACATTGTTGATGGACACACTGGGGGAAAATAGTGTATTGCAGTGAGCCACACCATCTTCTTTGCTGATGCTATAGCCCAGGGGATGGGCAACACATGTTACTTCTGTTCTCAGGACCGATTAAAATTGTTCAGTTTTACCGGTCAGGAAGCGCATGGCTTTGTTCCCACAACCGATGTGAAAACGAAAACGTATGTTCCCGCAACTTCCAAGGAACCAAATGTGCTTGTAGTGGTGGGGAAAAAGGTGTGTAAGTGTCGAATGCTGGTGAGTATGATGGGTGGTGAAGAATGTTTACAAAAATGTTAAATATCTCTCTCTCTCTTTCTCTCTCTCTTTCTCTTCCTCTCAATATCTTTGGCTTTCACTCTTTTTTTCTCAGGACTTTGTGTTTGGTCTGTCTATCATTCTGAGAGGAACGATAAACGACCGGCTAAACTGGGCCTTCAACCTGTACGACCTGAACAAAGACGGCTGCATCACCAAAGAGGTAACACACACGGCTGCACACAAACACAGATGCACACACACACACACACATATACCATACTTGAAAATACAGAGTATCAACAACATTACTGGCCTGTATGACCGCTGTATGAAGCTTTTGTTTTAAAAAATCTGCACCAAATCATCCATTCTGTTTGCAACAAGGCCATTAAGTAATACTGCAAGACAACACGGCAAAGAAATACACTTTTTGGCCTAAATGGTTTAAGTCAAGTCCTCTGCATTTTCAAGTTTTGTGGTGGCAGCATCAAATTATGGGTATGCTTGTCACTGGCAGGGACTGGGGAGTTTGTCAGGATCAAAATTTAAAAATGAATGGAGCAAAGGCCAGCTACAAAGTTAGAGGAAAAAACGTCTCAGTCTTCTGGAAACCTAACCCTGGGATAGAATTGTATTTTTCAGCAGGACAATTAAAAAAAGTTTTTAAAAAAGACACACTAGAATGGCTTTCCAAGAGGTGATGAGTGTTCCTGAGTGGTCCAGTCTCAGCCCAGACTTAAATTTCCATGAAAATCAGAGACAACGTTTGAATATTGCTGTTCACCAATGATTCCCAACCAAAGTTCTTGAGCTTGAGCAATTTTGACAAAAACAATGTCTATACAAAGGGCAACAAAGTATTTAGTCAGCCACCAATTGTGCAAGTTCTCCCACTTAAAAAGATGAGAGAGGCCTGTAATTTTCATCATAGGTACACTTCAACTATGACAGACAAAATGAGGGGGGAAAATGATTTTTAATGAATTTATTTGCAAATTATGGTGGAAAATAAGTATTTGGTCGCCTACAAACAAGCAAGATTTCTGTCTCTCACAGACATGTAACTTCTTCTTTAAGAGGCTCCTCTGTCCTCCACTTGTTACCTGTATTAATGGCATCGTTACCTGTATTAATGGCACCTGTTTGAACTTGTTATCAGTATAAAATACACCTGTCCACAACCTCAAACAGTCACACTCCAAACTCAACTATGGCCAAGACCAAAGAGCTGTCAAAGGACACCAGAAACAAAATTGTAGACCTGCACCAGGCTGGGAAGACTGAATCTGCAATAGGTAAGCAGCTTGGTTTGAAGAAATCAACTGTGGGAGCAATTATTAGGAAATGGAAGACATACAAGACCACTGATAATCTCCCTCGATCTGGGGCTCCACGCAAGATCTCACCCCGTGGGGTCAAAATGATCACAAGAACGGTGAGCAAAAATCCCAGAACCACACGGGGGGACCTAGTGAATGACCTGCAGAGAGCTGGGACCAAAGTAACAAAGCCTACCATCAGGAACACACTACGCCGCCAGGGACTCAAATCCTGCAGTGCCAGACATGTCCCCCTGCTTAAGCCAGTACATGTCCAGGCCAGTCTGAAGTTTGCTAGAGAGCATTTGGATGATCCAGAAGAAGATTGGGAGAATGTCATATGGTCAGATGAAACCAAAATATAACTTTTTGGTAAAAACTCAACTCGTCGTGTTTGGAGGACAAAGAATGCTGAGTTGCATCCAAAGAACACCATATCTACTGTGAAGCATGGGGGTGGAAAGATCATGCTTTGGGGCTGTTTTTCTGCAAAGGGACCAGGATGACTGATCCGAGTAAAGGAAAGAATGAATGGGGCCATGTATCGTGAGATTTTGAGTGGAAACCTCCTTCCATCAGCAAGGGCATTGGTCCTTCAGCATGACAATGATCACAAACACACCACCCGGGCAACGAAGGAGTGGCTTCGTAAGAAGTATTTCAAGGTCCTGAAGTGGCCTAGCCAGTCTCCAGATCTCAACCCCATAGAAAATCTTTGGAGGGAGTTGAACGTCCATGCTGCCCAGCAACAGCCCCAAAACATCACTGCTCTAGAGGAGATCTGCATGGAGGAATGGGCCAAAATACCAGCAACAGTGTGTGAAAACCTTGTGAAGATAACTCTGTGCTTAGAGTTAACTCAAAATGAGCTAACAGCATTATTAAAAGTCTTATTGAAACATTCAGTGACATTTTTAAGGAAGTTTCAAAAACCTATCATTTCCATTCTCAGAGCGTTAATAAATCCTCCCAGGAAAACTTTCAGGGAACCAGAGTAAAATATTCTCAGAACCTCCCTGCAAAACAACTGTCATTTCAGTTTTACCCATCAGGAAACGTATTGTTTCGTTCCCACAAAAGTGAAACCAAAAACATACATTCCCCCAACTTCCTAGGAACCAAATGCTAGCTGGGTATACCCTGTGTCATCTCTCTCTATCTCTCTCTGTCTCTCTCTCTCTTTCTGTCTCTCTGTAGGAGATGATGGATATAATGAAGTCTATCTATGATATGATGGGGAAGTACACATACCCCTGTATGCAGGACGAGGCACCCAGGGAACACGTGGAGAGCTTTTTCCAGGTCAACATTCAATTTCTGTTCATCAAACCCAATACTTTAGAGCGAGCCCTTGAGCAAGATACTCAAACCGCAAACTCCTCCAGGGGCACTGAACGACGTTTGTCCCCTTTTTCCATCCCTTTCTCTCCCTTCTAGAAAATGGATCGTAATAATGATGGTGTGGTCACTATTGATGAGTTCATCGAGTCATGCCAAAAGGTAGGTTGTGTGTGTGTAGTGTGTGAAAGTTCTTGTTTGTAAGACAGGTTCCATTTGTGTAACTGACCACTGAGTCCTCAGATCTCACTAAGGTTAATTAGGGCATTCCCCAAGGTTTGGTTTTATGACCGTTACTGCGTGCACATTTTATATTCCCTTTTCACCCATTTTCCAACATTGTTTTGGGTTGTGAGCCATTTAAAATGCACTTTAAATAAATTATGATAGAGAGAGAGAGAGTGAGCAGAGAGGAAACTGTCTGAGCCGACTCCTCTGAGCTTCACCTTTACTGTCGTCTCTATCTTAGGGAGTCTGACTCCCTTGAAAAAGATAGCTGAAACAAAGAGGTATTAATTGTGCCTCGAGAAACTTGCTACCCCTGTTGTCTCTCTATGCTTAACATTTCTATCTCTCTCCTTTTCACTCTCTACCCCCCCCCCCCCCTCTCTCTCTTCAGGATGAGAACATCATGCAGTCCATGCAGCTGTTCGACAATGTCATCTAGGAGCCTCTGACATAGGAAAGTGGCTGGAGGACAGGGGAGGTGTGTGTGTGTGAGTGTGCACCACAGGAGGTTGGTGGCACCTTAACTGGGCAGGAATGGCTTGTGGTGATGGTTGTAGCGGAATAAGTGGAATGGTATCAAATACATCCAACACATGGTTTCCATGTGTTTGATGCCATTACTTTTGCTCCTTAGCAGCCATTATTATGAGCCGTCCTCCCCTCAGCAGCCTCCACTGGCATGCACGTGTATTTGTATGTGTGCGCATGTGTGTGTGTGTGTACGCATGTGTGTGTGTGTGTGTGTGTGTGTGTGTGTGTGTGTGTGTGTGTGTGTATTTCTCTCTGCCCTC
The DNA here is from genome assembly GCF_057628025.1 of Oncorhynchus mykiss. Taxonomy (NCBI): domain Eukaryota; kingdom Metazoa; phylum Chordata; class Actinopteri; order Salmoniformes; family Salmonidae; genus Oncorhynchus; species Oncorhynchus mykiss. The sequence goes on from NC_143022.1 coordinate 64,390,401, forward strand.
ACTCCAAGCCAAAAGGGGGTGCCTCCTCTTATCCAGCCCTTCATCTCTCCCAGAGACATAGAGAAGAGAGGGGCTGGTGATCCACACCCACATCAAGGACTGGTTCAGGAGTGAGCAACGTTACAGAACATTCAGATAGAAATGTGTTGTGTAGAACAAATATGATTGCCTGTCCTGTGTAATAGGGAGTCAATCGTGTCAGCTCTATTCGTTACGTCTATATGCAACTTTTGGAGTGCTTTGTCTGGTTGAAAACACCCCTGGTTCGTTAACTATTGTATTATTTTAACACTCCTGTTTCTGACACAGCTGCTGTAGCATGCTGCCTGGCCTCAATGTAGGATAAAGTCCCCCATACTCACTGACCAATTGTCAGTTTTGCATGTCCCCACCTAATGGTTAAGGTTAGGGTCGGGGGTGGCTAATCCTAGATCTGTGGTTAGAGGCAACTTTTACCAGAGCAGCTGGACCCCTGACACCTCTGTCATTAAAACTAAGGTAACTACCGCCACTTAGTGGACAAAAGGAGGAAAGGACACTTGGAAAAAGGACAATGGAACTGAAGGGACTGAGGATCTGAAGGATGAGACTTCTTGCGAACAGAAGACAGAGACAGAGTTGTTTTTAATAAGGGACTGATTTGAATATCGCAATAATGATGTCACTAATAATAACTTGTACATATATACAGAAATACTCCAAAGCCTGTCTGCCTGTCTGCTGTTGCTAGAGTCATCCACAGGTGCCTCGCTCCGTGTGTGTGTGCGCGTCCGTGTGCGTACTTGTCATTCCTGTCTCTGGTAGGAAACCATTCAAATTTCAACTCCATATGAGGCCTCCTTTGTACTAACACTAACTTATGCTGACTGTTGTACCTCTTCCAATTACCCTGCGGTCAAGAACTACTAGACAGTCTAATGTGGGGCTGAATTGATGAACCTGCTACTTCGACCCTCTAGGCTTCAGTAGACTCCTTACCATATTTACAGGTGACTAGCTGATGCAGTGAAGCATGGGAGGGAATAGGAGTTGAAACGGAAATGTCTGGCTTATCAAATACTGTAATATTATATTATGTAACATTATGCCTGTCTTTCATTATACTGATCATGCAACTGAAACGGGAAGCATTTCTGTTTAGATCGACCATGAAAGAGCAGCAACATGTCGAGGACAATTCTACCTGATACAGCATCCAAGTTAGGCTTCTTGTTTCATGTCTACGTACACAAAGTCAGGTGTGGGTGTTGTAGTGTGTGTGTGCGTGTTTGTGTGTGCGTGAAGGTGGGCAGGTGGGTAGGTGGGTGGGTGTGAGGACACCAGTACTGTTTCTACCAAAGAGTCAGACACACAAACTGAAGAAGTATTTAAAGCCACCTGCAGTTATATCAGGCTATAAATAGGCACATGTGTGAAATGTGGGAGGAGAGGAGGAAGTGGAGAGCGAGATAAAGAGAGATTAGAGTGGAAAGGGATAGAATGTGAATGCTTTTGTGTGTTGGGTTGTGTGTGTGTCACTGCGTAAGAGAGTGATTTGTCAACTGAATAGTACAGTTTCCCAAGTCTTTGACAACTTCAAGTTTCGAACTGGGGATTAAAAAAGGCTGTTTGAAATGCCTTTGTGGTTCTGAAGAGAATGTTGATCTTTTGTAAAATAACATTACCTGTCTCCATCAACTACTTCTTATGTGTCTCATTAAATTACGTCATCACTTTCAGCCCTACAACAGTGGCATAAGCAATAACGTCCATATTCTACACCCTTTTACCTGTTCCTGGGAGTAGATAACCAACGGGTCAAGGGTCAGATATTCCCACAGCCGCATACTCATTAAGGTTAGGATTGAGTAGGATAACTGATCCTCTGACTCTGGTTAAATTACAACATTTAATTTTGATTTCCTTACCCTGTAAGCAGTCTATGGTCAAGGTATGACAACAATCCATGCTTTGGTTTTGTTTACCAGGCATTGAACTAATTTTTCTGACTTTGTAGCATTTGTGGCACAAATCCAATGCAAGTCAATGGTACTTATATTAGCAAATCCAAATCAACCTGAAGTAACTCATATTGATTGTGTAGCTCAACTAAAGCCCTACTTATATATGGTGCTAACATGCCATCTTTGTCCTGATCCTGCTCACATTCTGATTGTGCCCACATTTTTTGCAAGGTGTAGATGGTCAAATAATTTAAATCATAATTTGACCAGCCTCTAAAGTCCTTGATAGGTTGCACCGTTGACATATGACATCATCAAATGTCTTAAAATAAACAAAATCATAATATTTTGAAAGAATATCTGTCAAATAATTTGCATAGAGGGAGGCAGCAGCTAATATTGTCACAATGCAGACACATTGGACGGATAAGAGACATTTTTTAAAACAATGTGTAGATGTGACAAACCTTGGTCACATCGTGATTGGATCATATAGATCAGGTCATAAAACTCACATGTTAGCGCAAGGTGTAAACAAGGCTTAAGTCACTTATAGATGAGTTGGACATGAATTGCAAAAATGCTAATAGAGCTGCCAGTGACTTGCATTGCGTTTGAGCCACAAATGCTAAAATGCTAGAATTTGAAAACAGTTCCAGGGAAACAAAGCCAAACCATGGATTGCTGCCACAACTTGTCCATAGACTGCTTACAGGGTAAGAAAACTCATATGTAATTTTGTAATTTTGGTAAACTATCCCTGGGCCAACTTCTACCTGGAGTGTATTATTAATCGGTTAACACCTGTAATAACATTTAATCCACTTGAATATGTTTTACAATCTATTTTTATTTTTTTTTTGGGGGGGGGGGGTCTGGCTCTGATTGTCTGCTTGCAGGTGCCGTAGGTGATTTCATGCACTGAGCACCATTGAAACCCATCTATACTCCATGTACTGTGTCATAGAACAATGATATCTACTAACCCGTTGTTACTGACTGTGTGTAGTTAGTTAGCTAGCCTCAACTGGTTGCATTGCATATGTAAGATGTGTATATTTTGTACAGAGACAATACAAATCACATTGCTATGCATCTTTGTGTGTGAAGTGTTTTTAGTGATCATTTTGCTTAATTCACAGTGAAAGCCAGGCAAACTATGTGACTACAGCCTATTCCTAAACTGTCCTTTGAGAATGAAACAGCTAATCATGTGGTGGGTTATGAAGTGCTGAAAATACTGAGATGGTTCAATATTGCCTTTATTTAAGGCATAAAATAAGAGAGGGCTATGTACGTATCTGGTAACACTCACTCACTCACTCACTCACTCACACACACACACACACACACACACACACACACACACACACACACACACACACACACACACACACACACACACACACACACACACACACACACACACACACCAACAGTAGTGTCCAAAGCAATATACAAAAGATAATATTACTAGTTACTCTAGTTCCCCAGAGTCAGATAAAAGAGTTGATAAAAATGTTGTGTCTCTGCGTGCAGTTTGAAGGAAGTTGCTAACTAGTGTTAGCGCAATTGCTAACTAGCATTAGCATAATGACTGGAAGTCTATGGTAACAGCTAGCATCCTAGTAGATACCATAGACTTCCAGACTTTGTGCAAATTCTAGTTAGCGTTGGCTCGAGAAACTACAGTACCTCTAAGTTCCTTCATTCTAGATGCAGAGACGTACGAATAGTTTGCATTAGTTCTTCTGACTCTGGGGAAACAAAAAGAGCTTCATTGCCAGAATCCCGAAGTATCCCTTTAAGTGTACAAAGATTGCCCTCCAGTCACAACACTGCAAATTGTATAGGTATAAATTGCCTCCAACCACTGAGTCAGATACAGTGCCTTCGGAAAGTATTCAGACCCCTTGACTTTTTCCATATTTTGTTACGTTACAGCCTTATTCTAAATAAAATAAAACAATTTCTAAACTTCTAAATTATTCTAAATTAAAATTTCACAATAACCCATAATGACAAAGCAAAAAAGGATTTTATACATTTTTGCAAATGTATTAAAAAGAAAAAACAGAAATACCATATTTACATAAGTATTCAGACCCTTTGATATGAGACTCGAAATTGAGCTCAAGCGCATCCTGTTTCCATTGATCATCCTTGAGATGTTTCTACAACTTCATTGGAGTCCACCTGTGGTAAATTCAATTGATTGGTAGTGGTTTGGAAAGGCACACACCTGTATATATAAGGTCCCATAGTTGACAGTGCACGTTAGAGCAAAAACCAAGCCATGAGGTTGATGGAGCTCCAAGAGAGGATTGTGTCGAGGCACAGATCTGGGGAAGGGTTCCAAAACAATTCTGCAACATTGAAGGTCCCCAAGAACACAGTGGCCTCCATCATTCTTAAATGGAAGAAGTTTGGAAGCACCAAGACTTTTCCTAGAGCTGGCTGCCCGGCCAAACTGGGCAATGGAGGGAGGTGACCAAGAACCCAATGGTCACTATTTCAGAGCTCCAGAGTTCCTATGTGGAGATGGGAGAGCCTTCCAGAAGAACCACCTGCAGCATTGCACCAATCAGGCCTTTATGGTAGAGTGGCAAGACAGAAGCCACTCCTCAGTAAAAGGCACATGACTGCCTGCTTGGAGTTTGCCAAGAGGTACCTAAAGGATTCCCAGACCATGAGAAACAAGATTCTCTGTTCTGATGAAAACAAGATTGAATTCTTTGGTCTGAATGCCTCATCACGTCTGGAGGAACCCTGGCACCATCCCTATAGTGAAACATGACAGCATCATGCTGTGGGGATGTTTTTCAGTGGCAGGGACTGGGAAACTAGTCAGGATCAAGGGAAAAAATGAACGGCGCTGTTCTGTGAAGGGAGTAGTACACAGCGTTGTATGAGATCTTCTGTTTCTTGGTAATTTATCGCATGGAATAGCCTTCATTTCTCAGAACAAGAATATGCTGACAAGTTTCAGAAGAAAGGTCTTTGTTCCTGGCCATTTTGAGCCTGTAATCGAACCCACAAATGATGATGCTCCAGATACTCAACTAGTCTTAAGAAGGCCAGTTTTATTGCTTCTTTAATCAAGTTCAGTTTAATGACTCCAACCTAAGTATATGTAAACTTCCGACTTCAACTGTATATATGTAAACTTCCAACTTCACCTGTATGTAACCTACATATAAGTGTACATATACTTAGGTTGGAGTCATTAAAACTTGTTTTAAAAACTTGATTAAAGAAGCAATAAAACTGGCCTTCATAATTCCAGTAGGTCTGAAGTTAACATACACTAAGTTGACTGTGCCTTTAAACAGCTTGGAAAATTCCAGAAAATTATGTCATGGCTTTAGAATCTTCTGATAGGCCAATTGACATCATTTGAGTCAATTGGAGGTGTACCTGTGGATTTATTTCAAGGCCAACTTTCAAACTCGGTGCCACTTTGCTTGACATCATGGGGAAATCAAAAGAAATCAGCCAAGACCTCAGAAAAAAATGTGTAATCCTTGGGAGTAATTTCCAAATGCCTGAAGGTACCACGTTCATCTGTACAAACAATAGTATGCAAGTATAAACACCATGGGACCACGCAGCCATCATACCACTCAGGAAGGAGACGTGTTCTGTCTCCTAGAGATGAACGTACTTTGGTGCGAAAAGTGCAAATCAATCCCAGAACATCAGCCACAAATGACCTTGAAGATGCTGGAGGAAACAGGTACAAAAGTATCTACAGTGTATATCCACAGTAAAACGAGTCCTATATCGACATAACCTGAAAGGCGTCTCAGCAAGGAAGAAGCCACTGCTCCATAACCGCCATAAAAAAGCCAGACTACGGTTTGCAACTGCACATGGGGACAAAGATCGTACTTTTTGGAGAAATGTCCTCTGGTCTGATGAAACAAAAATAGAACTGTTTGGCCATAATGACCATCGTTATGTTTGGAGGAAAAGGGGGGATGCTTGCAAGCCGAAGAACACCATCCCAACCGTGAAGCAGGGGGGTGGCAGCATCATGTTGTGGGGTGCTTTGCTGCAGGAGGGGCTGGAAAGGAAAATGATGTGGATATATTGAAGCAACATCTCAAGACATCAGTCAGGAAATTCAAGCTTGGTCGCAAATGGGTCTTCCAAATGGACAATGAGCATACTTCCAAAGTTGTGACAAAAAGGCGTAAGGACAACAAAGTCAAGGTATTGGAGTGGCCATCACAATCCTATAGAAAATGTGTGGGCAGAACTGAAAAAGTGTGTGCGAGCAAGGAGGCCTACAAACCTGTCTCAGTTACACTAGCTCTGTCGGAGGAATGGGCCAAAATTCACCCAACTTATTGTGGGAAGCTTGTGGAAGGCTACCCAAAATGTTTGACCCAAGCTAAACAATTCAAAGGCAATGCTACCAAATACTAATTGAGTGTATGTGAACGTCTGTCCCACTGGGAATGTGATGGAAGAAGCAAAAGCTGAAATAACTCATTCTCTCTCCTATTATTTCACATTCCTGAAATAAGGTGGTGATCCTAACTGACCTAAAACAGGGAATGTTTACTCGGATTAAATGTCAAGAATAAAATTTAAACTGAGTTTAAATGTATTTGTCTAAGGTGTATGTAAACTTCCAACTTCAACTGTATATACACACTTATATATACACACATATATATGTTGACTTGTACGTACCAGTCAAAAGTTTGGACACCTACTCATTCAAGGGTTTTCTTTATTTTTACTATTTTCTACATTGTAGAATAATAGTGAAGACATCAAAACTATGAAATAACACATATGGAACCATGTAGTAACCAAGAAAGTGTTAAACAAATCAAAATGTATTTTAGATTTTAGATTCATCAAAGTAGCCACCCTTTGCATTGAGGACAGCTATGCACACTCTTCGGATTCTCTCAACCAGCTTCATAAGGTAGTCAGTCACCTGGTATGCATTTCAATTAACAGGTGTGCCATGTTAAAAGTGTTTTGGTATTTATTTCCTTCTTAATGTGTTTGTGCCAATAATTTGTGTGGTAACAAGTTAGGGGTGGTATACAGAAGATAGTCCTATTTGGTAAAGACCAAGTCCATATTATGGTAAAAACAGCTTAAATAAGCAAAGATAAATGACAGTCCATCATTACTTTAAGACATGAAGGTCAGGCAATCTGTAAAATTTCAAGAACTTGACATTTTCTTCAAGAGCAGTCACAAAAACGAAGTGCTATGATGAAACTGGCTCTCATGAGTACTGCCACAGGAAAGGTAGACCCAGAGTTACCTCTGATCCAGAGGATACATTCCTTAGAGTTAAACTGCACCTCAGATTGCAGCCCAAATAAATGCTTCACAGAATTCAAGTAGCAGACACATCTCAACATCAACTGTTCAGAGGAAACTGTGTGAATCAGGCCTTCATGGTTGAATTGCTGCACAGAAAGCACTACTAAAGGACACCAATAAGAAGAACAGACTTGCATGCGCCAAGACACACGAGCACCACGTGGTATTTGTACGCGAAGGGCAATTTACTGTATCTGCGCATTGTGCCTTTTCCTTTTCATTGATGATTACATTTTGTGATTGTACTTCGACTCACATTGGTTGAGCACCCTCCACTTCTTTCCATTATCAATCTTTATTTACAGACATTGTAGTAAACTACAGTCTAATCATAATTAAGTTAATTTAATATTTAAATTAACTTCCACGTGATTCTCCGCCTATGTAGGAAGCCTACTCTATTTCAAAGAGACCAAATGTAATGAACTCTCACAACCAACTAAAAGAGGTAGGCTACTGAAGTGGAAGCAGGAAATTCTGAATGTGTGTATAATGTGAAAACAAAATGTGTTTTTAATACAACAGGTAGGCTAATACAATGCAGAAAGCGGACCATTTCCAAATAATCTGTCGTCGTCTGTCTGACAGCATGCTCCCGCCAGCAGACAGTGGCACAGACCGTGCAGCAATGATCTCGTTAAGGACCTGTAGGTTGCGCAGTCATCCAGCGGGAATGCAGCCCTCTAGTGCACAGTCAGTACGCAACACTTTGCTCACCGTCATTGTAAAAAATAATTTGTTCTTAACTGGCTTGCCTAGTTAAATAAAGGTTAAAGAAAAATAAAGAAAATAAAATAATGTCTTAGCAAGATTAGATGGTGACAGGGGTCCCGGCAGGGTCAGACAGCCAGGGAAGACCAGTCTACAGAGCTCAGGTGGTCTACAGAGCTCAGAGCTCTGATGAGACTAAATTTTAGATTTTTGGTTCCAACCGCGTGCCTTTGAAAGATGCAGAGTGGGTGAATGGAGGGTCCCTGCATATGTGGTTCCCATCGTGAAGCACGGAGGAGGAGATGTGATGATGTGGGGGTGATTTTCTGGTGACACTCATTGATTTATTTAGAATTCAAGGCACACTTAATCAGCATGGCTACCACATCATTCTGTAGCGATACGCCGTTCCATCTGGTTTTCGTTTAGTGGGACTATCATTTGTTTTCCAACAGGACAATGTCCCAAAACACACCTCCAGGCTGTGTAAGAAGGAGAGTGATGGAATGCTGCATCAGATGACCTCAACCCAATTGAGATGGTTTGGGATGAGTTGGACCACAGAGCGAAGGAAAAGCAGCCAACAAGTGCTCCACATATATGGGAACTCCAAGACTGTTGGATAAGCATTCCTCATGAAGCTGGTTAAGAGAATGCCAAGAGTGTGCAAAGCTGTCATTAAGGCAAATAGTGGCTACTTTAAAGATATTTATTGATTTGTTGAACTGTTTTTGTTACTAAATGATTTGTGTTTTTTCATAGTTTGGATGTCCACTATTATTCAACAATGCAGAAAATAGTAAAAATAAAGAAAAGCCCTGGAATGAGTAGGCGTGTCCAAACCTTTGACTTGTACTGTAAGTATTCAGACCCTTTACTCAATCTTTGTTGAAGCGACTTTGGCAGCGATTACAGCATCAATTCTTCTTTGATGTCACACTACAAGCTTGGCACACCTGTATTTGGGGAGTTTCTCCCATTCTTCTCTGCAAACTCTGTCAGGTTGGATGGGGAGCATCGCTGCACAGCTATTTTCAAGTCTCTCCAGAGATGTTTACGTCGAAGCTCTGACTGGGCCCCTCAAGGACATTTAGAGACTTGTCCCGAAGCCATTCCTGCGTTGTCTTGGCTGTGTGCTTAGAGTCGTTGTCCTGTTGGAAGGTAAACCTTCATCCCAGTCTGAGGTCCTGAGCGCGTTTTCAGCAGGGAGCTCCCTTTATTTGCACCGTTCATCTTTCCCTCGATCCTGACTAGTCTCCCAGTCCCTGCCGCTAAAAAACATCCCCACAGCAAGATGCTGCCACCATCATGCTTCACCTTAGGGATGGTGCCAGGTTTCCTCCAGACGTGACGCTTGGCATTTAGGCCAAGACTTAAATCTTGGTTTCATCAGACCAGATAGTCTTGTTTCTAATGATTTGAGAGTCCTTTAGGTGCGTTTTGGCAAACTCCAAGCAGACTGTCATGTGCCTTTTACTGAGGAGTGGCTTCCGTCTGGCCGCTCTGCCATAAAGGCCTGATTGGTAGAGTGCTGCAGAGATGGTTGTCTTTCTGGAAGGTTCTCCCATATCCACAGACGAACTCTGGAGCTCTGTCAGAGTGACCATTGGGTTCTTGTTCACCTCCCTGACCAAGGCCCTTCTCCCCCGATTGCTCAGTTTGGCTGGGCGGCCAGCTCTAGGAAGAGTCTTGGTGGTTCCAAACTTCTTCCATTTAAGAATGATGGAGGCTACTGTGTTCTTGGGGACCTTCAATGCTGCAGAAATGTTTTGGTACCCTTCCCCAGATCTGTGCCTCCACACAATCCTGTCTCGGAGCTCTACAGATAATTCCTTCGACCTCATTGCTTGGTTTTTGCTCTGACATGCACTGTCAACTGTGGGACCTTATATAGACAGGTATGTGCCTTTCCAAATCATGTCCAATCAATTGAATTTACCACAGGTGGACTCCAATCAAGCTATTGAAACATCTCAAGGAACATCAATGGAAACAGGATGCGCCTGAGATCAATTTAGTCTCATTGCAAAGGGTCTGAAAACGTACGTAAATATGGTATTTTAGTCTTTTATTTTTAATACATTTAAAAAACATTCTAAAAACCTGTTTTTCGCTTTGCCATTATGGGGTATTGTGTGTAGATTGATGAGGACAATACTTTTTTAAATACATTTTTAGAAAAGGCTGTAATGTTTTTTTTAAAAAGGAAGGGGTCTGAATACTTTCCAAATGCATTGTAAAAGGTAAGTATGACTCAGATAACCATTTAGACTCTAACCTTTTCTATAAATCATGTGCTTGTGTACACATACATGTTTAAGACAACAAAGAAAAAAGAGACAGTTGTCACATGTCTTCTTCGAGTGTTGTTGAGGGGACGGGAGACACAAAGCGCTGTGCTCCCTCTCCGCCTGCAGATGGCAGCAGGCATAAATAATTCCCAACTGAAATCCTTGGAGGACTCAGACTAAAATAATAGTGGATTAAAACCATAAACAGTCATTGATTACAACAATATCCAAGCCATGTTTTATAAATACAATGTGATCCCATAATCTTATTGGCAGCCTCAACTATAGTGTTTGAATATAAACATTCAAACTTAGATCCAGTAGGTTTCTGTGCGTTTTCAAAACTTGTTTTTCTGAAATGATAAACCTGCAATAGTCTACGCCATCTCAATCTAATCTCCAAATGAGATGGCAAGTATTATTTTATCAATTAGAGAAAAAATCTGCCCTACTATAAGTGAGATTTATGTATTGATTTGAAATATATGCAAAGTAAAAAGTAAAATGTTTCTGAAATTTCAGGGCAATAAAATGCATAAAAAAATTATAATAATCTGAGTACATTTGAAAAATGTAGCCCCATCAGCAATTTAAACTGCGCCCTTAGTCACTTTATCCTGGAGCCAGGTATGACACAATACTAGACTACTACTTTCAGTTTTTTGCATTCATTTGGTAAGGGCTGCATTTAATAGAGTAATTGCCCATCTAAACGCCATTGCTGTCCATTGTGCTGATACCGTGCTGCAGAGATAGGCTACAGATTTCAAAAGCAATCAACGATCCCGGTGTCTCGCCGTGTGTGCCACTGCCAAACAGGTGTTAGATAAAAAATGTTCTTCCTATATTATTATTATTATTACTAAGTACTATAGTAGCCTATATAAGTAAGAGACAGCCAGTCATGCCTTAAAATACAATCAATCTTTTTACTTTGAAAATAAAATAACAAATTCAATTTTCTGGCTAATTAGGCCATGGCCTAAGTGTTAAAACAACAGAAGAGAACACAACAGAAGAACACGTCAATAAAATAACAGACAAAGTCTTGAATAAATCAATAAATGCTATGGATATTATTAGGCTACTATAGCCTAAGCATTAAGGCAACCGGACAGAACACTATAGAAGAACGCATAAATAAATAGTCTTGAATAATTAAATAATAAATACATGTTCTGGATATAATCAGCTTTTTTTTAATACATCAAAACACAACAGAAGAACACATACTGTATTTTAGGAGAAGTCCTGGTGGTCATCTCTTGCCGCTAGCAAGCTGAAGTCAAATTGAAATTGAATAACTGATATAAATAATTGAATATTAAAACTACATTAACTAACTTACTGAAAATGTAACAATTGTCAGAAGAAGTAGGCTACTAGGACATGTAGACCTCTGCGTTTAAGTTTACTTCAAATGAATTGTCTACTTGCATAAAGTAGGATCTTCTACATATTATCGCATAGAAACAGGATCCACAGTGGAGGGTTTCAGCATTGTTCTCCTCTGGTCGATGGTTCAGCCTGCCATGCTTCCTCTACACTTGACGTGGCCAGTTGATTCTCTACTTGTTTCAACAACCACTTCAAATAACTTCCACACATCTGACTTCTCTTCCCGACCATCCAGTATACTTTCCCATGTGGCAAGTTTCTTTTTAATATCCTCCGCATCCATTTTGCTGTCACATCTGTGATAATGGTATAATGGAGTTGTTGTAACAAATGTATTGCTGTGATATATGATTGGCTATCGTACGTTCAGACCCTACCCTATTGGTCAGTCACAGGTGTATGCATGTGTCACGTGAAAAAAGCTTTTTTTGCAGTCTCAACCAGGGGCGACCCGTCACTGTTTTGAACCCCACGTTTTTAGCTAAAAAAATAAAATAAAAACATCATGCTTTCAAAATCTTAGCTAGCAGTCATGATCTTGAATCAAGTCCTTTTTAATCCTTGTCAAGGACAACAACCACCCGAGCCACTGCCTGTTCAAACCCCGCTACAATCAGGAAGGTGAGGTCAGTACAGGTGCATCAAAGCTGGGACTGAGAGACTGAAAAACAGCTTCTGTCTCAAGGCCATCAGACTGTTAAGCAGCCATCACTAACACAGAGAGGCTGCTGCCTACATACCGACTTGAAATCATTGGCCACTTTAATAAATGGATCACTAGTCACTTTAATTAATAATGCCTCTTTAATAATGGTTACATATCTTGCATTACTCATCTCATATGTATATACTGTATTTTATACCATCTATTGCATCTTGCCTATGCTGCTCTTTCATTGCTCAACCATATATTTATACAGTATGTATATATTCTTATTCCATTCATTTACTTAGATTTGTTTGTATTAGGTAGTTGTTGTGGAACTGTTAGATTACATGTTAGATATTGCTGCACTGTCAGAACTAGAGGCACATGCAATAACATCTGCTAACCATGTGTATGTGACCAATACAATTTGATTTGATTTGATTATCGTGCTCATCGGCCATTGGACATAAACATTGCACAACAAGTTAGAAATCGCAAATTCAACAATGAGTGGTTTGGAAGGAATCAGTGGCTAACTGCAAGCATTGCAAATCAATCACTAGCCTGCTATTCAGTGGAGTGTGTGTGTGGTCCCAATTCTGGGTTTAAGGGTTTATTTTCAAGCCTTAAAATGATAAACATTCAACATTGGTCAGGCTGTCAATCCAGCATGATTTATGTTGCGCTCAAAGCAACTGTTAACTAGGAAATCTGACTTCTGTGAGTTCAAGACAACTGAGAACTTGGGAAAAATGAGCTCCGACTGAAAAAATATGTTTTGACCGGTAATCCAACTCGGAATTGTAAATCGGGAACTCGGGCCTCTTTCTAGAGCTACGACCTGAAGATCACTGACGTCATCATGATTCAACCTTGTTTTCTCCCGAGTTCCCAGTTGTCTTGAAAGCCCCATAAATCCAGAGCATGCCAGAGTTTGATGACAAAATTTGCCCATGAAGGATTGCCACGCCACCTTCCTGTTCAAGTGAGCACAGCAAAACAAGGTGAGTACAAAAATGTATTGTACACTGCTGCACAAATGATGTAATATGCCAGGGAGGTATGTATACTGTAGCTAAGAAAGTAATGCTAAGTGTGTGTTGCGCAGTAAACTGTTAGTAGCAACGAGGGTGCAGAAGGGGGCATAGCCCCCTTAGTTGGAATATCAGTGTTGTATCCCTATTCTGTCCCACAATCTGCCCACTCCGTCATGCCACACCGATTTGTTGTGTATGTATAATAATTCAGAACATCATTAATATTTGACCAGGTAATGAGACATTAACAGACATTCAGAGACATGACTTTTTAAGTTTCAGAAGTTTGAGGGATTTATAAAATTGTAATAGTTCAATGAAAATAACAAAAAAAATCCCACCCCATTTACATTTGTACATATACTATTTGGCCAATAATGTTAATAAAATCGTTATGATGGGAATTACAAGGATAAGCATAATGTCATTTAACATCTTCAAAGGTAAACATAGGTAATTCTGGAGATTTTATACACAACCAATCATGAATTTCAATCCATGGTCAACGAAAATGGCGGCATGAAAAAAATTAACGCTCTGTAGATTCTGAATCAGAGGAAGCCTTCCATGCATCATACGTACACCATGCACATTTTAGCAGTTGACCTTCACAGTTGAAGGGCGGGGTCAATTTGACCAAGCAAACGGCAAAGGGTAGTGAGTCGTACTCTGAAAGAATATGCGGTCGAAACAACAATGGGCCAGCAAGGAGAGGATAATGAGAGGGAGTGTGAAATATCTTTTTTCAGCACTCTGGATGCTGGACTAGGAGAAATGTCAGAAAGATTTAACGAACGAAACAGCCAACTTGTTGAGGCCCTGTGTGCCTTGCACCCAGAGAATGAAACCTTTATGGATGTGGATAAAATGAAACCACTGCCAGACTTCGTGGAAACGGAGTTTACTGTCGCATGCCAGTTTCTGCAGACTGAAATCGCCTAATCTGGAGAAGAAAAATGGACTAACGTCATGTAGAGCATTTTGGACAGATACCCCAGTCCTCTAACAGCTATGCCTACTTTGATGATGGCATTGGAGCTGGGATTAACATTTGGAGCATCCACAGCAATTTGCGATAACTATTTTTCAACATTGAAAAATGTATTCCGTAAGCACAGACGGAGCATGTTGCACAGGAGGAAAGGGCAGCTGATTCAACTGACATTTGAGAGGGATCTTACAAGCAAATTCCGTAGGGAGTGGAACGAGAGACTTCTGAGGAGGTTCAATACAGCATCAAGGCGGCTGCAAATCTTTTGAATCTGGGTAAAAACAGGCAGCCTGGCTGGGCTTTTATTATTCTGTTGTTTGCTAGGTTTTGACTTGGTGGTGCACATGTAGCCTATAACCTGTTTTAGAGAAATGTAACCATCGAATAATGTAAGAGCTTTCATTGTCTGCTTAAACGCTCCCTTTATTTATCCTACCATTCTGACTTGGTGTACAGGGAAGAACGGCCCATGTTCTGAATTGTGACGCTGTGCATTTGAAAAGTGCTGAACAAATAGTTATATTGACTACGTCCGTCCTAGCTCGCTCGTTAATGTCTTAATCTAAATTACGGATTGCCTCTAATCCGCTTGTCGTCCCCTTATGCCATAGTTTGTACATCTCAATTGACAGCAGAAACCACATTTGTTTCAGCAAGTCAGCCATATCAGGTATGTTTTTTCAGGAAATAAGTCAGTAAATAAGACTGAATGAACTGTTTCGTTGCCAGACAAGGCTCCACTGCTAGCCAGGAGTAGCAGTGGTAAGGTGTTGGGACTGCTGTTGGGACTCTGCTGTTGGGACAGCTTTATGTTGGCCCTAACAGTTTGTGGGCACCGTTTGTCACCGTTATAGTGCAATTAATGTATTGTTTAGTGTTGTGTTGTTTTGTGTAGTGACTTGCTGGCATGCATCACCAACATTTTTTTTTAGTTTGCCCCACCAAGATTTACATACTAAAATCGCCACTGGTCTCATTAAATTAGGGATTTTGGTGACATAACTTTTTAGTCCGAACCCAGTCCGAATCAATTCTTAAAACACAGGTCCCATCGGGCCCTGTCAGGTTGCGCCTGGAACTGAGAATGCTACCGAGAACCACCCACCAGTTCCAGCTAAATGTCAGTCAGCACCGTGGATAGTGCTATCACTGTCAGCATCAGCAGCGCCTGCGCTGCATAGCAACCTGCCAATCGAACGGACGAACAGTCGGCTTGGCTGGCAATCCTAGATTTGTGTTGGTACTATATTCTCATGGAGGGATGAAATAGTATGAATACATTTATCAAAATTACGTTTTTTTATGACAATGTGTCACTCATTGTTTTCATTCGTAACCTCTTGTAGAAAAGTAATTGGGCACTCAAGGTTGTGTAATACAACTTTTTTAACACTGCAGTGGTGCTCTACGGTAACTATGTACAGGGGCGCAACTTCCACTGGGGATGGGGAGAGGGGTCATGTCCCCCCACATTCTGAAACAATACTGCATTTTTTCCCCTCCAGTTTTATTTGTTGCAATGTGATACAAAAAAACTGTGTGTTTTAAGACCATGCAGAGGCCTCTGAGCGGTTAGGTAGGCTGTTTGGAGTATTCAACCGGCTGGATTTAGTACAGGGCAGAAACCACAGAGCGGCTGACAGGCTGTGTGAAGGCAAAGCTTCTGGAAGCAGAGTTGCCATGTCCACGGTTTTCCGGCAAAAATTGGGCTACTTTGAAAACGATGTTGCTGGTGAAAATGTATTGGTCATGGGTTGTGGGTTTTTGTGCTATTTCTCAATTGCATCGCGGCCATCATGGCAATTAATTTTAAATATATACAGTACCAGTCAAAAGTTTGGACACACCTACTCATTCAAGGGTTGTTCTTTATTGAAATGTTTTATGTTGTAGAATAACTGTGAAGACATCAAAACTATTAAATAACACATATGGAATCATGTAGACCAAAAAAGTGTTAAACAAATCCAAATATATTTTATATTTGAGATCCTTTGCCTTGATGACAGCTTTGCACACTCTTCGCATTCTCGCAACCAGCTTCATGAGGTAGTTACCTGGAATGCATTTCAATTAACAGGTGTGCCTTGTTAAAAGTTAATTTGTGGAATTTCTTTCCTTCTTAATACATTTGAGCCAATCAGTTGTGTAGTGACAAGGTAGGGTTGGTATACAGAAGATCTGGTAAAAGACCAAATAAGCAAAGAAAAATTACAGTCCATCATTACAGTCCATCATTACTTACCCAGGACAAGTGCAGTCACAAAAACCATAAGCGCTACGATGAAACTGGCTCTCATGAGGACCGCCACAGGAAAGGAAGACTCTGCTGCAGAGGATGAGTTCATTAGAGTTAACTGCACCTCAGATTCCAGCACAAATAATTGCTTCACAGAGTTCAAGTAACAGACACATTTCAACATAAACTGCTCAGAATAGACTGCGTTAATCAGGCCTTCATGGTCAAATTGCTGTAAAGAGACCACTACTTAAGGACACCAATAATAAGAAGAGACTTGTTTGGGACAAGAAACGTGAGCAATGGACATTAGACATTAGAGTCCAAATTTGAGATTTTTGGTTCCAACCGCCATGACTTTGTGAGACGCAGAGTAGGTGTATGGATGATGTCCCCATGTGTGGTTCAAATCGTGAAGCATGGAGGAGGAGGTGTGATGGTGGAGGGGATGCTTTGCTGGGGACACTAAGTGATTTATTTAGAATTCAAGGAATTCCACAGCATTCTGCAGCGATACGTCATCCCATCTGGTTTGCACTTATGGGACTATCATTTGTTTTTCAACAGGACAATGACCCACCACACCTCCAGGCTGTGTAAGGGCTATTTGACCAAGAAGGAGAGTGATGGAGTGCTGCATCAGATAACCTGGCCTTCCACAATCACCCGACCTCAACCCAATTGAGATGGTCTGTGATGAGTTGGACCGCAGGGTGGCTACTTTGAAGAATTTGTTTAAAACTTGTTTGGTTACTACATGATTCCATATGTGTTATTTTATAGTGTGGATGTATTCACTATTATTCTACAATGTAGAAAATAGTAAAAAATAAACAAAAACCCTGAGTAGGTGTGTCCAAACTTTTGACTGTTACTGTATTTCACTGTGACCTGCTGCTGCTGACTATCAGTGTCACGGATCCCTCTGGAACTTTCATTGCGCACACCTGGCCCCTATTCCTGTTTTACCATTTATGTTTTTCAATGCATCCCTAAGGGCTATAGTAGTCAAGGCCAAATTCAATATTTCATCCCAAAAAAATATAAACAATTTATCACTAAATGAGTCCTAAAATTCTAAATGTAAAAAAAACTAGACGATCCATGGTATGACCTGAAAAAAATTCCATATGTCAGCTTAGAACATGCTCAATAAACTCTCACACAATCTACATTACTTTCACATTTGATTCACCATTTCCTTTTTCATTGCAGATATGAAATCAGATGTTACATTTAAATGTATGGCAAATTTGATTTATTTTCAGGACGTGAAATATTTCAAATCGGGCAGATTAAATATTTTTCTAATATATGAATACATTTCACATGCATTTCCAGATGCATATTAAAATACATAATAAAATAATATTGACAGCAGTTTTGAGATTATGATAAGGTTAGAAAGCATCACAAAAATATTTCAGGCATTTCTAAGCTGTGTCCTTCAAAAACCATGGGGACATTTTACATGTTGATCATGTTAGTGTTAATAATGGCCCGCATATTTCCCAGCTTTTTCTACCTTTTCATGACCTTATGGCTGTTCACACAGCCACCCTAAGAAACCAATTCAGATTTCTTTCAATATGCAATCTTTTTCGGACTTCTCACAGTTTTACATGGCTGCATTTACACAGCAGCCCCATTCGGATCTTTTTTTCAGTAATTGGTCTTTTGAAGGTTGGTTTGATTCATACGGTCACATTGTGAAGTTAAATGGTTTTAGCTATAAATGTTTGTTTTTTTAACTATGTCTATACTAAAGAGCAGTTCCATTGTTTTGGGGACTCGTTTTACAATGTAAGAGTGAATTCCTTAAGGTATGATATTTATTTTGATTGATCTTCAAAACTAAATCACATATTATATTATCATTTTTGTAAATCAATCAATATTTTTTTACCAAAGTCAAGTTTGACACCTTCACTGCTTATACAACGTTCTTAATCAAACCAACCTTCATTGAAATACACCTCACAGATCAAACAGTCTTTATATCAATAACAGGCTGCAAAAATGTGTATAAAATCAGTCAGAAATAAACACATGAGAAAAATAACATTTGGCATGCATCTTTATCACAAAGAAGTAGTCTTTTTGAGATGGTATAATATTTCTCAATAGCCCATATTCAACTTAAGCTTCATAAAGTTACCCGGATAACTTGTTGATACTGCTTTGTAATATACCCCTCCGGTAAGTTATTGAGAACTCATTCTCTATTTTACAATCAACACCAGGGACTAGCATCCCCTCTGCAGTTAAGGCATGATTCTGCCCTCTCTGAGACCAACTGTACAACAAGTCCCAAGTCTCAGAGAGCTGTGCTATCCAATGCAGTGCTGTCCAGAGCAGTGCTGTCCACTGTAGTGATCCCAGCATCCCTTGCCATGGAATAGAAGTGACCCTGTTTGTTGAAGAGAGTGCTGGGAGAGTCAAACTCCACGATCTTCCCAGCATCCAACACCATCACCCTGAACGTGTTAGAGAGAGAGAGGGATGGAGGAAGAGGGAGCGGGAGACGAGGGAGGAAAGGATGAGTGAGAGTCAACTGTTTCAGAGTTTCAGTTGCCATGCAATCAAGATCTGTGAGAAAACTCTTGTCATAAAGTTTGTGTGTGTGTGTGTGTGTGTGTGTGTGTGTGTGTGTGTGTGTGTGTGTGTGTGTGTGTGTGTGTGTGTGTGTGTGTGTGTGTGTGTGTGTGTGTGTGTGTGTGTGTGTGTGTGTGTGTGTGCGTCTAAGTACACAGTAAATCAAGGATAGTTGAAATCACAGTGTTAAAAGAATGAAGGTTAAATTGACTCTACTAGAAGTTATCTTCGCCCTCAAGAGAGTGATACACTCCCTGGAGTTAGTGTTGATAACTGGAGTTGATTGGGACAGATTATTTATAAAGCAATTTAATGTCATTTTAACTCCAAAAATATCAGCACCATGACCAGAGTAGTTTTAACACAAAATGGGGATGGGACCATATAAACCCCAACATATAAACCCCAACACATTTGACACCATAGGAGTGACTATACTGTGTATATATATGCATGTGTGTTACCTGCTACTGTCCAGGATGCTGTGGAGTCTGTGTGCGATGGTGAGTACAGTGCAATGGGAGAACTCTCGTCGTATGGTTTTCTGGATCAGGCTGTCTGTCTCTAGGTCCACAGCAGCTGTAGCCTCGTCCAGAATCAGAATACGAGACTTCCTCAGCAGGGCACGGGCCAGACACAACAACTGTCTCTGACCAATACTGTAATGGAAACATGTACAACCTGTCAAAGTACACCAAAAGTACACCTGCTCGTCAAACATCTCATTCCAAAGTCATGGCAATAATATGGAGTTGGTCCCCCCTTTGCTGCTATAAAAGCCTCCACTCATCTAGTGAGTTGTTAGAACATTGCTGCAGGGACTTGCTTCCATTCAGCCACAAGAGCACTAGTGAGGCCTCCCGGGTGGCGCAGTGGTTAAGGGTGGTACTGCAGCACCAGCTGTGCCATCAGAGTCTCTGGGTTCGCGCCCAGGCTCTGTCGTAACTGGCCGCGACCGGGAGGTCCGTGTGGCGATGCACAATTGGCCTAGCGTCGTCCGGGTTAGGGAGGGATTGGTCAGTAGGGATGTCCTTGTCTCATCGCGCACCAGCGACTCCTGTGGCGGGCCGGGCGCAGTGCACGCTAACCAAGGTCGCCAGGTGCACAGTGTTTCCTCCGACACATTGGTGCGGCTGGCTTCCGGGTTGGATGCGCACTGTGTTAAGAAGCAGTGCGGCTTGGTTGGGTTGTGTATCGGAGGACACATGACTTTCAACCTTCGTCACTCCCGAGCCCGTATGGGAGTTGTAGCGATGAGACAAGATAGTAGTTACTACAACAATCTGATACCACGAAATTGGGGAGAAAAAGGGGTAAAAAAAGCACTAGTGAGGCCAGGAACTGATGTTGGGCGATTAGGCCTGGCTTGCAGTCGGGATTACAATTCATCCCAAACGGTGCTGGTTGGGGTTGAGGTCGGGGCTCTATGCAGGAGTCAAGTTCTTCCACACCGACCTTGACAAACCATTATAGACCTCGCTTTGTGCATGGTTGCATTGTCATGCTGAAACAGGAAAGGGCCTTCCCCAAACTTTTGCCACAAAGTTGGAAGCACAGAATCATCTAAAATGTCAAATCAAATCAAATCAAATTGTATTTGTCACATACACATGGTTAGCAGATGTTAATGCGAGTGTAGCGAAATGCTTGTGCTTCTTGTTCCGACAATGCAGTAACAACCAACAAGTAATCTAACTAACAATTCCAAAACTACTGTCTTATACACAGTGTAAGGGGATAAAGAATATGTACATAAGGATATATGAATGAGTGATGGTACAGAGCAGCATAGGCAGGATACAGTAGATGGTATCGAGTACAGTATATACATGAGGTGAGTATGTAAACAAAGTGGCATAGTTAAAGTGGCTAGTGATACATGTGTTACATAAGGATGCAGTCGATGATATAGAGTACAGTATATACGTATGCATATGAGATGAATAATGTAGGGTAAGTAACATTATATTAGGTAGCATTGTTTAAAGTGGCTAGTGATATATTTACATAATTTCCCATCAATTCCCATTATTAAAGTGGCTGGAGTTGAGTCAGTGTCAGTGTCAGTGTGTTGGCAGCAGCCACTCAATGTTAGTGGTGGCTGTTTAACAGTCTGATGGCCTTGAGATAGAAGCTGTTTTTCAGTCTCTCGGTCCCAGCTTTGATGCACCTGTACTGACCTCGCCTTCTGGATGACAACGGGGTGAACAGGCAGTGGCTCGGGTGGTTGATGTCCTTGATGATCTTAATGGCCTTCCTGTAACATCGGGTTGTGTAGGTGTCCTGGAGGGCAGGTAGTTTGCCCCCGGTGATGCGTTGTGCAGACCTCACTACCCTCTGGAGAGCCTTACGGTTGTGGGCGGAGCAGTTGCCGTACCAGGCGGTGATACAGCCCGCCAGGATGCTCTCATTTGTGCATCTGTAGAAGTTTGTGAGTGCTTTTTGGTGACAAACCGAATTTCTTCAGCTTCCTGAGGTTGAAGAGGTGCTGCTGCGCCTTCTTCACGATGCTGTCTGTGTGAGTGGACCAATTCAGTTTGTCTGTGATGTGTATGCCAAGGAACTTAAAACGTGCTACCCTCTCCACTACTGTTCCATCGATGTGGATAGGGGGGTGTTCCCTCTGCTGTTTCCTGAAGTCCACAATCATCTCCTTAGTTTTGTTGACGTTGAGTGTGAGGTTATTTTCCTGACACCACACTCCGAGGGCCCTCACCTCCTCCCTGTAGGCCATCTCGTCATTGTTGGTAATCAAGCCTACCACTGTTGTGTCGTCCGCAAACTTGATGATTGAGTTGGAGGCGTGCGTGGCCACGCAGTCGTGGGTGAACAGGGAGTACAGGAGAGGGCTCAGAACGCACACTTGTGGGGCCCCAGTGTTGAGGATCAGCGGGGTGGAGATGTTGTTGCCTACCCTCACCACCTGGGGGCGGCCCGTCAGGAAGTCCAGTACCCAGTTGCACAGGGCGGGGTCGAGACCCAGGGTCTCGAGCTTGATGACGAGCTTGGAGGGTACTATGGTGTTGAATGCCGAGCTGTAGTCGATGAACAGCATTCTCACATAGGTATTCCTCTTGTCCAGATGGGTTAGGGCAGTGTGCAGTGTGGTTGAGATTGCATCGTCTGTGGACCTATTTGGGCGGTAAGCAAATTGGAGTGGGTCTAGGGTGTCGGGTAGGGTGGAGGTGATATGGTCCTTGACTAGTCTCTCAAAGCACTTCATGATGACGGAAGTGAGTGCTACGGGGCGGTAGTCGTATAGCTTAGTTACCTTAGCTTTCTTGGGAACAGGAACAATGGTGGCCCTCTTGAAGCATTTGGGAACAGCAGACTGGTATAGGGATTGATTGAATATGTCCGTAAACACACCGGCCAGCTGGTCTGCGCATGCTCTGAGGGCGCGGCTGGGGATGCCGTCTGGGCCTGCAGCCTTGCGAGGGTTAACACGTTTAAATGTCTTACTCACCTCGGCTGCAGTGAAGGAGAGTCCGCATGTTTTCGTTGCAGGCCGTGTCAGTGGCACTGTATTGTCCTCAAAGCGGGCAAAAAAGTTATTTAGTCTGCCTGGGAGCAGGACATCCTGGTCCGTGACTGGGCTGGATTTCTTCTTGTAGTCCGTGATTGACTGTAGACCCTGCCACATGCCTCTTGTGTCTGAGCCGTTGAATTGAGATTCTACTTTGTCTCTGTACTGACGCTTAGCTTGTTTGATAGCCTTGCGGAGGGAATAGCTGCACTGTTTGTATTCAGTCATGTTACCAGTCACCTTGCCCTGATTAAAAGCAGTGGTTCGAGCTTTCAGTTTCACGCGAATGCTGCCATCAATCCACGGTTTCTGGTTAGGGAATGTTTTAATCGTTGCTATGGGAACATCTTCAACACACGTTCTAATGAACTCGCACACCGAATCAGCGTATTCGTCAATATTGTTATCTGACGCAATACGAAACATGTCCCAGTCCACGTGATGGAAGCAGTCTTGGAGTGTGGAGTCAGCTTGGTCGGACCAGCGTTGGACAGACCTCAGCGTGGGAGCCTCTTGTTTTAGTTTCTGTCTGTAGGCAGGGATCAACAAAATGGAGTCGTGGTCAGCTTTTCCGAAAGGAGGGCGGGGCAGGGCCTTATATGCGTCGCGGAAGTTAGAGTAACAATGATCCAAGGTTTTTCCACCCCTGGTTGCGCAATCAATATGCTGATAAAATTTGGGGAGTCTCGTTTTGTAGCTTTAAGATTTTCCTTCACTGGAACTAAGGGGCCTAGCCCAAACCATCAAAAATGGCCCAAGACCATTATTCCTTCTCAACCAAACTACAGTTGGCACTATGCATTTAGGCAGGTAGCCTTCTCCTGGCATCCACCAAACGCAGATTCGTCCATCTGACTGCCAGATGGTTAAACGTGACACATCACTCAAGAGAACACGTTTCCACTGCTCCACAGTCCAATGGCGGCGGGCTTTACACTACTCCAACTGACGCTTGGTATTGATCTTAGGCTTCTGCGTGGATGCTCAGCCATAGAAACCCATTTCATGAAGCTCCCGACGAACAGTTGTTGTGCTGATGTTGCTTCCAGAGGCAGTTTGGAACTCGGTATTGAGTGTTGCAACTGAGAACAGAGGATTTTTACACGCTACGCGCTTCAGCACTCAGTGGTGCCGTTCTGTGAGCTTGTGTGGCCTACCACTTTGCGGCTGAGCAGTTATTGCTCCTAGACATTTTCACTTCACAATAACAGCTCTTATTGTTGACCCAGGTAGGTCTAGCAGGGCAGAAATCTGACAGTGCCACTTTCAACACAGGCCATTCTACTGCCAATGTTTTTCTATGGCTATGTGTTCGATTTTATAAAACTGTCAGCAACATGCTAGATAGCCATGTTATTGATTGATCTAACATTATATTTAATGTCCTACAAAAACTTTCCATCGGTAGTGTCACGTTCGTTGTATGGATGAGACCACGGCGCAGCGTGATGTGAATACATCTTCTATTTTAAGGAAACGAAGAACACTTCAACAAGTGCAAATAATACTAGCTAGCTATGCAGTTCCAACCTGCCTGGCTGCCCATCCAACCAACTAGCAATGGGCAGCTAGCTAACAAGATATTTCTAGTACATAAAAGACACTCTTCAAATCGAAGGTGACAGCGTTTCAGTTTCAACGATGCCCTTGTATCTGAAGTGTGCGGGTAGGTGAGTGTAACCCACCTGAGGTTCTCTCCCCCCTCTGACACCTCGTGGGTCAGTCCTTCCTGTAACCCCCCCACGTACTCCTTCAAATGGGACAGCTCGAGGACGCGCCAGATCTCCTCATCACTGAAGGTCTCAAACGGGTCTAGGTTCATACGCAGCGTCCCTGAGAACAGCACTGGGTCCTACACACACACCGAATGGAGAAACAAATGTCATCATGTCAAAATATTATAAACTTTGTGCCATTTATAAGGGTGTGTGTCTGTGGGTGCGTGCGTGCATGTGTGTGTAAGCGTGCATACATGCATTTCTGTGTGTGCGTTACCTGTGGTATAATAGTCAGTCTGGTCCTGAGGTCATGTAGGCCTAGAGTAGCGATGTCTGTCCCATCGATCAAGATCCGTCCCTCTGCTGCCTCAATGATTCTAAACAGGCAGTTGGTCAGACTGGACTTCCCAGCACCTGTTCGACCCACTATACCGATCTGGACAAGATGGAGGACGTTCAGTAAGACTTTGAGTATTGCTTTAATTCTTGTTGCAGATGGGTCATGACCATAGAGATGTACTAAAGAACAAGTGTTAAGCCAATGTTGGTGGTTTACTGCCACCTGCAGTTATGCAATGTTTGCTTAAAAATTAGTGCCAGTTCTTAATGGCGCTGGCCATGATAAAAACAGGCTTGGGACCAAGTGTGCCCTCTGTCCAACTCTGTAGCAGTGACTGATCGTGTCCCTGTGTAGGGTGGCAAGTAGCCTAGCAGTTAAGAGGGTTGGGCCAGTAACAGAAAGTTCACTGGTTTGAATTGCCGAGTCAGGCAAGGTGGTAATATTTGCCCTTCTGCGCAGTTAACAGTTAACCAACGACAACAACAAGGCAGTTAACCAACAACAACTGCTCCCTGGGCGCCGATGCCAAGTGGCATATACCTTTGCTATGGCCTGCATAACCTATTTCCATAAATATGTTATAAACTAAAAACAGAATGCACAAGAACAATGAAGACAAACCTGAGTTTCACCAAAACAATGCAAAATGTTCCGTCAGAAAATATGTTTTTGTTTTCTCTCTCCAATGATCTGGGCCTATTTTTATACCGGACTGTCCGATGTCTAATTATTATTAATGCCTATTTTAATTTAAATTTGAATCTCCATTTGATATGAATATAACTTGACCTATGAAGCTACTCTATTCGTTTTATGCATGCTGAATTTCTCCCGCCGCACTATGTCATTATTAAAAAATGAATGAATCTAACAAAGTTCTAAGTTATCTCACAAAGTTTTAAATTTTGTTTTTGAGATCATCTGAAAACATAGTAGGCCTAAGGTAATAATGATAGAGAGAGCAAACAATAGGAAAATAGAAAACATAGAATTAGGAGTTTGAACAAACCTTACAATTGAGCAAAACTTAGGCTATTTTAAGAAACGGAAAGAAATCCCTCCTTGCCATTGTGACCCAAACGGCCAAAAACCTCGGCTAGTTCTAATTGAAATATCATAAAAGCATTAAGAAAAGTTATTTATAAAGAATATTTGCCAAATGTTGTAATTAAGTGTGTAATATCATATTGCAGCTTTCAAATGTGAATAATTGTGAAAAAAGTCTATGGTTTCTCAATCACAGTTTAAATTTGAATGACAAATATTTCAGGCCACAATAAATTGAAATTGAGCTAAAAATACCAAGATGGAAAATATGATTATTCTAGGCCTAGTAGCCTAGACCTAATAAGAAAGGAGGATGAGGCAAACATGCAAATCATTTAATAATTATCCAGTTATGAGGACAGCAGAGTCGCTTGCTCTGCAGCCCATTATTATTTACAACCCATTATCAGCCTCAAAATGTCATCTATGGATCAACCAATTGGTGCTTAAGTCAACTGCAGGCTTTGCTGTGCCAATGGGAAAAGATGAGTGTCAACCAATTCACGCTTATATCAGTACATTTTCAGTCAATGGGAAAAGATGAGGGTCAACCAGTTGACACTTATGTCAATGCATTTCAGTCATTGGGAAAAGCGGAGTGTAAACCAATTGAAGCTTATGTCAATACATTGCATTCAATTGGAATATTCATGCTTATGTCAAAACAGAGCTCGGGTTTTGCCACGGGTTGGGTGGTGCAAAAACCATTTGAGGGGGCCCCTCATATTATTTTGAATTTTACAGTTAGGGCTAATAAACTTCAAAAAGTAGCTGGTTTCATGAATGCATTAATGGTTGTCAATCATCATTAAATAGACTTTACCTTGTACCCAGATTACCGAGTGCACAGATTGACAAGGCAAAGTGCAACGAGCAGACAAGTCAGAACCACGGAGAAATAACTAGGCCTAGGCTACACCTTGTTATTTAGAATAGCCGGAGAGTAAACAAGATAACATCAATCATGCAAGATCAGGTGTCTACAACATAAGCAGCAAACACACCCACATCAATTCGATATTGCTTTCTGTAGTCAAGCACAACAAGGAACGGAATCCCATGTGCCTATAAGACTATGGTTTATTTTAATAATCTAACAAAGAGTAGACGACTTTTGCCTCGAGACGCAATTTAAAAGCAAGTTGCAGGGAAGAACAGTGTAGTCCAAATCAAATTAAATGTTATTTCTCACATGCTTCATAAACAACAGGTGTAGACTAACAGTGATATGCTTACTTACAAGCCCTGAACCAACAATACATTTAAGAAATATAAACTGAAGTAAAACATAAATATATAAAATTAAAATAAAGGAGGAGAATAGAGATATATAAATATATACACAGGGCGTACCGGTACAGAGCCAATCTGCGGGGGCACAGCTTAGTCGAGGTAATATGTACATGTAGGTAGAGGTAAAGTGACTATGCATAGATAATAAACAGAGTGTAGAAGCAGAATTAAAATGGGGGTGGGGGGTGGGGGGGGCAATGCAAGTAGTCTGGGTAGCCATTTGATTAGCTGTTCAGGAGTCTTATGGCTTCGGGGTAGAAGCTGTTAAGAAATATTTTGGACCTAGACTTGGCCCTGCTTGCCATGCAGTAGCAGAGAGAACAGTCTATGACTAGGGTGGCTGGAGTCGTTGACAGTTTTTAGGGCCTTCCTCTGACACCGCCTGGTATAGAGGACCTGGATGGCAGGAAGCTTGGCCCCAGTGATGTACTGGGCCATATGCACTATCATCTGTCGTGCCTTGAGGTCGGAGGCCGAGCAATTGCAAAACCAAGCTTTTTGAGGATGTCATGTCCCATGTCAAATCTTTTCAGTCTCCTGAGGTGGGAATTGTTGTTGCCTTGTCGTGCCCTCTTCACGACTGTCTTGGTGTGTTTGGACCATGATAGTTGTTTGATGATGTGGACACCAGCCTCAATTGGAATGGGGGCGAGCTCTGCCCTCCTTTTCCTGTATTCCACAATCATTTGGCCATACAGTCATGGGTGAACAGGGAGTACAGGAGGGGACTGAGCACGTACCCCTGAGGGTCCCTCGTGTTGAGGAACAGTGTGGCAAATGTGTTGTTACCTACCTTTACCAACTGGGAGCGGCCCGTCAGGAAGTCCAGGATCCAGATGCAGAGGGAGGTGTTTAGTTCCAGGGTCCTTAGCTTAGTGATGAGCTTTGAGGGCACTATGGTGTTGAACGCAGAGTTGTAGTCAAAGAATAGCATTCTCACGTAGGTGTTCCTTTTGTCCATGTGGGAGAGGGAAGTGTGGAGTGCAATAGAGATTGCATCATCTGTGGATCTGTTGGGGCGGTATGCAAATTGGAGTGGGTCCAGGGTTTCTGGTATAATTGTGTTGATTTGAGCCATGACCAGCCTTTCAAAGCACCTCATGGCTACAGATGTGAGTGCTACGGGCCAGTAGTAAATTTAGGCAGGTAATCCATCTTGCCCTGTGGCCTTGTGAATGTTGACCTGTTTAAAGGTCTTACTCACATCGGTTACGGAAAGCGTGATCACACAGATCAATTCAATCTTAGTCCTGTTTTGACGCTTTGCACGTTTGATGGTTCGTCATAGAGGGCATAGCAGAACTTCTTATAGGCGTCTGGGTTAGAGTCCCGCTCATTGAAAGCGGCAGCTCTACCCTTTAGCTCAGTGCAGATGTTCTACCTCAGGTGAGCAAAACCTAGAGACTTCCTTAATATTAGATTGTGTGAAACAACTCGACAAAACAAAATATATTACAGTTTTTAATGTCCCGTTGGTAGGTTAGTCTTGATCGGAGCTCATTCATGTTATTATCCAATGATTGCACATTGGCTAATAGGACTGATGGTAAAGCAGGATTACTCACTCGCCGTCGAATCCTTGCAAGGCACCTTGACCGACGTCCCTGAAATCTTTGTCTCTTCTTCATGCGAATGACGGGGATTTTGGCCATGTCAGGTATCTGAAGTAAATCCTTTGCGTCCGACTAGTTAAAGAGTCTCATAGCAAAGGGTCTGAATACTTATGTAAATAAGCTTTTTCTATTGTTTTTTATTTGTAAGCCATTTGCAAAAATGTTCATTATGGGGTATTGTGTATAGATTGCTGAGTATTTTTTCTTAATTTAATCCATTTTAGAATAAGGCTGTAACGTAACAAAATGTGGAAAAAGTCTAGGGGTCTGAATACTTTCCGAAGGCACTGTACACCCACCCACGCATGCACACACAAACACACTTTTTCAGTGTTCGTAATGTCCAACAATTGCAAACAATAGTTTATATTGGACAAATTCAGTTATGTTTATCCTCGTTTCGTTACATTTACTTCCGTTTACAAAATGTTTTTCAACAGAATCGGTGGAAGGAATACACCCCCTCACACGCAAACAGAGTTCACTTTCATAGCAGCCGCATACATACGGCATTAGACCTTTGATCGTTGTATCATTTCTTCTCGCATCTACGCTCTCTCTTCCTCACACCTTTTCCCTTCACTTGTGGACTTCAGTGCACAAAACATCAGCTGTCTGTGACCAGGTAAAAAAAAAACTTTCCAAGCCAAAACTTCATATCATAAACGCTAACTGCTACACACAGCTTACATTGGTGTCACCATATTATAACATCATATGGCTACTAAAACTAACAAGTTAGTAAACCCGTTACAATCATGTACAACAGTGTACAGTCAGCAAGGAGTTTAGCAGTTACACCTGTGGCAATAAATTAATAAAACGAAAAGCTTATCTTGACTTGGAAGAGTTCCAGTGTTGGATAGCCATAGCCAACTAGCTAACATAGCATCCCTCTCTGTTTGAGTAGTCTAAACTAGCTAGCTGCATTCGCTAAATAAGTAAGTGAAAAATTCCAAAATATAGCTAGCTCACTCTCTCTTGCTTTTTAATTAAAACATTTAAAAAATTGTTCAAACTGTTCAACTGTTGTCTTCCTCGCTCTTTGAGTCAACTACTCACCACATTTTATGCACTGCAATGCAAGCTAGCTGTAGCTTATGCTTTCAGTACTAGATTCATTATCTGATCCTTTGATTGGGTGGACAGCATGGCAAGAGCTCTGATAGTTTGGAAATTGTCATAATTACTGTGCAAGTCTATGGAAGGGGGTGAGAATCATAAGCCTCCTAGGTTTTGTATTGAAGTCAATGTACCCAGAGGAGGACGGAAACTAACTATCCTCCGGCTACACCATGGTGCTACCCTACAGAGTGCTATTGAGGCTACTGTAGACCTTCATTGCAAAACAGTGTGTTTTAATCAATTATTTGGTTACATGTAAATATTTTTAGTTAGTACGTTTGTTGAAATTGGTCCTCCCCTTCCTCCACTGATCACACCATATACCACAGGTATTTTTACACTTTTAATTACGTTGGTAACGAGTTTATAATAGCAATAAAGCACCTCTGAGGTTTGTGGTATACTGTATGGCCAATACACCAATTGCTGCCCTTCTTTATGAGACGTGATGTGAGTGAAACCATGTCATTTTTTTAAAGCCAATTTTTACTCCTGAACTAATTTAGGCTTGGCATAACAAAGGGGGTGAATAATATATTTTAGTTGTTTATTTTGTATTAATTTGTAAACATTTATAACGTTATTATTTTCACTTTGATATTATAGATTAGTTTTTTTGGATCAATGACAAAAACAACATTTAAATCCATTTCAATACCACTTTGTAACACAACAAAATGTAAAAAAGTCCTGGGGGGTGAATACTTATTATAGGTTCCATTAGTTTTCTTTGCACGTAGACTGTTACAGTATATACATTGTTTCTTTGTCGACATGGTATGTGAAATATGATACCAGACAGTGGGGTCAAAATGATTGAAAACCTTGATGAAGATTAGCAATAATGACTGTTTGAACCCTACCTTTTTGAGGAAAATTAATATTATTTGTTAAACAAAATCTCTTTCTCTGAGCAATTGTATTAGTATACAAATAATATAATAATTTACAAAAAAAATTGCATACAATATAGCTCTGTATTTGAATGATTCATTTTATACAGTCATTATTGCTCAACTTTATCAAGGGTGTAAATCATTTCGGACCCCACGGTATGTGTAGTGTCTGACGCTGGTCTCTCTGTCTCTCTCACCCACCTTCTCTGTGCTGTCGATGTCGCAGGTGATCCCGTGCAGCACCAAATCCAGTTCAGGTCGGTAGCGGACCTTGAAGTTTTCGAACCTCAGCCTCCCAGCCTCAGGCCACTTCTCTGGCGGTCGTATCCCTGACACCCAGTCCGCCTGTTCAAACACACATGCACGTTTCATATACAACTCCACCTAACAAAGACACATACACGTAGCACACACACACACACGCGTTTACCAAAACTAGCTTAAGAAAACTGTCACATGAAAATGGATGGGCACACGCGTGTTCTAAAACAGTGTGTCTGAAGCATTGGGCTAACGCCAGAAGTGATGTTTACTGATGCTTCAAAGGCATCAGTAAACAGTCTTATTTTTGGGGTCCTGTGTGGCTCAGTTGATAGAGCATGACACTTACAATGCCAGGGTTGGGGCTTCGATTCCCACGGGGACCAGTACAAATACAAATGTGTGAACTCACTACTGTCAATCGCTCTGGATAAGAGCATTTGCTAAATGACTAAAATGTGAATTTGCAATGTACATTGTTTGAAGCACACTTTTATAAGTCTCAGTCACAAATGACAGCTCGAATAACAAGACCCCTATGATGAACAATAGGCTTGTAGAATCCAGATTTTTTTTCCCCCAGATTTTTAGTCCATCGTTCGCTGGTAGGTGATCCTACGTGCCCTGGGCATTACTGAATCAAATGAACGAAATGAGCCGTTCTATTGACTGAACGAGTTAAAAAAGATCAGAGTCAGTAAAAAGAGCCAAACTTCCCATCACTAAAAGACAGTTGATGGTCCAAGTTGATGACACAGTGTTTCTATACTGTAACTCACAGAACAGACATGTTTTCACTGTCTATTTAACATCAGACTGTTCACAAGCAGTATGTTTTCAAATTCAACATATTATACACTCAGCTCAAACAAGGTCTCATTCTACACCTGCAAAGCCTTGTCAGGAAATGCTTCCCACTGGGAACACTATGTAATTTCAACATGGATAACTGGGTAATATTTGGTTGAGACACTGGTCAATGAGTGTCTCAACTCAAAAAGATAGTTGAAATTCCAATGTGTTATACCTATGCTTCAACCATCTAAAAGCATAACCAAATTCCAATGGAAAATCTGTCTGCTTTTTGGTTTAGTTGTCACCCAAATGTCTATCACTGTCACACCCTGATCTGTTTCCCCTGTCTTTATGCTTGTCTCCACCCCCCTCCAGGTGTTGCCCATCTGCCCCATTATACCTGTGTTCTCTGTTGCCAGTTCCGTCTTGTCTTGTCTTACCAGCGTGCTTTCACATCTTCCTGTTCCTCAAGTTTCGTTTCCTAGTTTTTCCCGGTTCTGACCATTCAGCCTGCCCTGACCCCATGCCTGCCTGCCATCCTGTACCTGCCTGACACTGACCAGATTACGAGTCTCTGCCTGCCCTGACCCCGACCCTGCCTACCGTCCTGTACCAGCCTGACTCACGAACCTCTGCTTGTCCTCTACCTGCCCTTTGCCTGCCTCATGTTTATAAATGATCTGAGAACTGTACTATCCGCCTCCTGTGTCTGCATCTGGGTCATATCTTGAGTTGTGATAGTACGAACTGGCCATGACTGACCCAGCAGACTCGAACCAGCTCCACAACGCCGTCTCCTCCCAGGGAGCCACCATTGGAAGACACAAGTTACTTCAAGGTCTTCTGGGAGGACTCCAGACCTTGGCGGAACGCCAGGACCGTGCTTTCAACATATTGCTGAAGCAATTCCACGGATTGTCTGTGAGGCAGCCCGCCAATACAGTAACACCCCTAGACTGTCAAATACCCCGCTACCAGCGGTATTTCTACCCCGGCGTCCCAAGAACGCCACTTACCTCCTCCGGAGAGCTACGCTGGAGATCTCGGATCCTGCCGGATCTCTACCAGTGTACCCTCCTCTTTGAGCTGCAACCCTCTTCATTTCCCTCGGATCGCTGGAGGATAGAGTACGTGATAACGCTGAAGTCCGGGGGGGCTCTTGCCTGGGGTACGGTGGTGTGGGAGAAACAATCCACCGTTTGCCTCAGACTGGAGGAGTTTGTGGCGGAGGTACGTAAAGTGTTTGATTCTCCGTTGTCTGGGAGGGAGGCAGCTCGTAAGCTTCTCCAACTACGTAAGGGTTCCCGTAGTGTGGCAGAGTGCGGGGTAGATTTTCGCATGTTGGCGGCTGAGAGTGCCTGGAACCCAGAAGCCCTGTTTAACGCATTCCTTCACAGATTATTGGAGGTGATTAGATTATAGACGAGCTCGTAACCCGTGAGCTGCCGCTGGACCTTGACTCCCTCATAGCCTTGACCATCCGGATTGATGGGCGGTAACGGCAACGTAAGAGGGAGTCTGTTCTCTTTCGATGACACTTGTCCTCGATTTATACCTTGCCTCCGAGGGATCTGATGTGACCTCTGAGAGAACTCGGGTGACGAGGGCTGTCGAGTCGTCTCCTCCGGAACCCATGCAACTGGGCAGGGCTAGATGGTCTCCTGCTGAGCGCTTACGCAGACTTAACATCCAGAGCTGTCTGTATTGTGGAGCTACGGGACATTCTTTCTCTAGTAGGTACTAGTACGCTGATGAGCAGTACGGGGAGTTTCCCATCTTCCATTTCTCGTACCCCTATCCATGCTACCCTGTTGTTGGGTGACCGGTCAAAATCTCTTCGGGTGCTCATAGACTCTGGGGCCGACGAGAGCCTTATGGATGCTACCCTGTTGTCGGAGCTAGGAATCCATACACAACCCCTCTCCATTCCAATGGATGTCAGAGCATTGGATGGGTGCTCTATTGGCAGAGTTACCCACACTACGTGTCCCATTAACCTGACAGTGTCGGGTGTATCACAGCGAGTCTATGCAGTTCCTACCCATCGGATCCCCTCATGCACCTGTGGTTTTGGGGTTTTCCTGGCTCCAGAGGCATAATCCGCTGATCGACTGGGTTACTGGTTCTATCCATGCACATTGCCTGAAGTCGGCGCTGCCTGCCCCAGGACGTCTTCCTGTGGGCTTGGGAAAAGCCCCGGACCTCTCTGCCATTCCCGCGGAGTACCAGGACCTCCGGGAGGTTTTCAGTAGGCCAGTGCCACCTCGCTTCCTCCACATCGGCCCTGTGACTGCGCCATCATTCCTCCTGACAGAGCTGATATAACTGAGTCAGGTTTGTAGGCCTCCTGGCTCGTACACGCTTTTTCAGTTCTGCCCACACATTTTCTATAGGATTGAGGTCAGGGCTTTGTGATGGCCACTCCAATACCTTGACTATGTTATCCTTAAGACATTTTGCAACAACTTTGGAAGTATGCTTGGGGTCATTGTCCATTTGGAAGACCCAAGCTTTAACTGATGTCTTGAGATGTTGCTTCAATATATCCACATAACTTTCCTACCTCATGATGCCATCTATTTTGTGAAGTTCACCAGTCCCTCCTGCAGCAAAGCACCCCCACAACATGATGCTGCCACTCCCATGCCTCATGGTTGGAATGGTGTTCTTCGGCTTGCAAGCCTCCCCCTTTTTCCTCCAAATGTAACGATGGTTATTATGGCCAAACAGTTCTATTTTTGTTTCATCAGACCAGAGAACATTTCTCCAAAAAGTACGATCTTTGTCCCCATGTGCAGTTGCAAACCGTAGTCTGGCTTTTTTACGGCGGTTTTGAAGCAGTGGCTTATTCCATGCTGAGCGGCCTTTCAGGTTATGTCGATATAGGACTCGTTTTACTGTGGATATAGATACTTTTGTACCTGTTTCCTCCAGCATCTTCTCAAGGTCCTTTGCTGTTGTTCTGGGAATGATTTGCACTTTTCGCACTAAAGTGCGTTCCTATCTAGGAGACAGAACGCGTCTCCTTACTGAGCAGTATGACGGCTGCGTGGTCCCATGGTGTTTATACTTGCGTACTATTGTTTGTACAGATGAACATGGTACATTCAGGTGTTTGGAAATTGCTCCCAAGGACAAACCAGACTTGGAGTTCTTGGCTGATTTCTTTTGATTTTCCCATTATGTCAAGCAAAGAGGCACTGAGTTTGAAGGTAGGCCTTGAAATACATCAACAGATACACCTCCAATTGACTCAAATGATGTCAATTAGCCTATCAGAAGCTTCTAAAGCCATGACATAATTTTCGGGAATTTTCCAAGCTGTTTAAAGGCACAGTCAACTTAGTGTATGCAAACTTCTGACCCACTGGAATTGTGATACAGTGAATTATAAGTGAAATAATCTGTCTGTAAAGAATTGTTGGAAAAATGACTAGTGTCATGCACGAAGTAGATGTCCTAACCGACTTGCCAAAACTATAGTTTGTTAACAAGACATTTGTGGAGTGGTTGAAAAATTATTTTGAACGACTCCAACCTAAGTGTGTGTAAACTTCTGACGTCAACTGTGTCTATCATTCTCATTGAACACACACAGACCTCATTCTCCATCTCCGTGTACTCGCTGACTCTCTCCACAGCTACTATGTTGGTCTCCAGTTCTGATGTCATCCTCACCAGCCAGTTCAGTGTCTGGGTCACCTACATGTCAGGGGTTAGGGTCATTACCATCAAGTCATCATCACTTCATTATCATTCCATCATCCATAAAATCCATTAAGTGCTTTTTGCAAATACACATGTGTCAGGGAGTACTCAACAGTAACCCAGGACTTAACCCTGATTCATCTCCTTACATAATAATAATACATTAGTATTTTTCATCACAACATCATCTCAACGTGCAAACAAAATAAAGTAATAATAATAATAATAATATATTCAGTATGTATGACCATTAAAGTACCACTGTACCACTTCAGTTTAACAGAACTGAATCAGAGGTTGGTTAGATGGTAACACAATGGCACTTACATTTGAGAGCATCTACTCTTGATATTTACATATAAAAGACAGGTCTAGATGCACAAGTTACATTGGATGCGTTTACACAGGCAGCCCAATTCTGATATTTTCCACAATATTTATTTTAAATAATTGGGCAAACGATCAGAATTGAGCTGCATGTGTAAACGCAGCCAGAGTGTTGTGAAGGGTCATAGCACTGTAACAGGACACCTAATTGCTCCCAATTACCCCAGGCCACGCCCCTTGCCTCCACACCTGTTTTCTATTCCCTAGTCACCTCTTCTCTCCTGTCACCCCTCTCAGTTCCCTATATAAGCAGAATATACAGTACATGTTAAGCCCATATTTCCCCCATAGCCACCTGGCAGTACATTGCCATGAATGCACCGTTTATGTTTCTGTTTTTAATGTTTCCATTTTGTATCTCATCCAACCTCCCTACCCACCTCCCTACCTCCCTACCTACCACACTACCGGCCCTACCAAACCTCCATTCCAAAACCCTCCCCCATGTGCCTCTGTGTTCGTGTTCAACTCTAAACCTGGATTACTTATCTCCATCTCCTCATTCTGACTGATACCATGGTGGCAGCTCGAACCCTAAACCAGTTAGTCCTTTGAAACACCTCATACAGTCCTTCATTTTACTGAGATTTGACCATTGAAAGCACAGCTCAACCATCCTCAACAAAGCACTCCTCTCTCTGGTATAGTACAGTGAATTAGGAGATAAATAGGTCAAGGTCATATTCAGTAGGCACAACACAGAAGAACACTGTTTGTGTGTGTACGCGCGCGTGTGGTGTACTCACGTTGAGGGCATAGGAGATGGAGAGGCCGACCAGGCCACTGTCCAGAGAGTCCCGGGCAATGACAGCAAGCAGAGCTGAGAAAAACACTACCAGGTTACCAAGGAACTCTAGACGGATGGCCAGCCACCTGCAGGACAGAAAGACAGACATTAGACATTACAGACATTACAGACATTACAGACAGACAGACAGACAGACAGACAGACAGACAGACAGACAGACAGACAGACAGACAGACAGAAGATGAAGGTAGACAAACAAGACAGACAGACCACAGGCGGCTGCTGGCACCTTAATTGGGGAGGATGGGCTCATCTTTACTAACGACATGTCACTGCGGATGACTCAATAATATACACATCAGCTACTACAGCGACTGAAATGACTGCAACACTTAACAAAGAGCTGCAGTTAGTTTCAGAATTGGTGGAAAGGAATAAGTTAGTCCTAAATATTTCAAAAACTAAAAGCATTGTGTTTGGTACAAATCATTCACTAACCCTAAATCTCAACTAAATCATGTAATGAATAATGTGGAAATTGAGCAAGTTGGGGTGACTAAACTGGTTGGAGTAACCCTGGATTGTAAACTGTCATGGTCAATAACATTGGGAGAAGTCTGTCCATAATAAAGTGTTGCTCTGCCTTCTTAACAGCACTAACAACAAGGCAGGTCCTACAGACCCTAGTTTTGTCGCACCTGGACTACTGTTCAGTCATGTGGTCAGGTGCCACAGAAGGACTTAGGAAAATTGCAATTGGCTCAGAACAGGGCAGCACGGCTGGCCCTTAGATGTTCAGAGCTAACAATAATAATATGCATGTCAATCTCCCCTGGCTCAAAGTGGAGGAGAGATTGACGGCATCACTACTTGTATTTGGGAGAGGTATTGACATGTTGAATGCACCGAGCTGTCTGTTTGAACTACTGGCACACAGCTCAGACACACATGCATACCCCACAAGACATGCCACCAGAGATCTCTTCACAGTCCCCAAGTCCAGAACAGACTATGGGAGGCGCACAATACTACAGAAGAGCCATGATTACATGGAACTTTATTCCACAACTTTGATAAAATTTGATGAAAAAAACAGATAAAAACACACCTTTTGGAACAGCGGGGACTGTGAAGCAACACAAACATAGGCACAGACACATGTATACAAACACACGATAACGTACGCACTATACACACATGTACACATGGCTTTTGTGTGGTAGATATGTGGTAGTAGAGTAAGGGCCCGAGGGCACACACTTAATGTGTTGAGAAATCTGTTGTGAATGTATTGTAATGTTTTTAAAATTCTATAACTGCCTTCATTTTGCTGGACCCCAGGCAGAGTAGCTTCTGCCTTGGCAGCGTCTAATGGGGATCCATAATTAATACAAATACAAATAGTCATGGCTGGAACGGAATAAATGGAATGGTTGGAACGGAATAAATGGAATGGTTGGAACGGAATAAATGGAATGGCTGGAACGGAATAAATGGAATGGTTGGAACGGAATAAATGGAATGGTTGGAACGGAATAAATGGAATGGCTGGAACGGAATAAATGGAATGGTTGGAACGGAATAAATGGAATGGTTGGAACGGAATAAATGGAATGGTTGGAACGGAATAAATGGAATGGTTGGAACGGAATAAATGGAATGGTTGGAACGGAATAAATGGAATGGTTGGAACGGAATAAATGGAATGGTTGCGAACGCGTCAAACAAATGATACCATTCCATTCACTCCATTCCAGCCATTATTATGAGCTGTCGTCCCCTCAGCAACATCCTGTGAGACAGAGAGACAAGACTGACAAGACAGACAGACATTTAGTCAAACATCAGACATCACAGATTCGCCGTAACATTTCAGACAGAATGGAACTCATATTATCCCGTGCTGTTTTGACATGAACAAAACTGAGTGTGTTCCTGACCTGTTCGAGATTATCCACAGGTAGACCGACTTGAGGTTTTCATCAATTATTTTCTCGTTGTGTTTGAGGAAGCGGTCCTGGTGTCCATAGGCCCGGATGACCGACAGACCAGACACTGTCTCTCCAAAGTGAGAATAGATGGGAGACCGAGACACAGAGTCCAGACGACGCAGCTGCCGTGAGCTTGCCACGTAGAAACGCTGAGGGGAGAGAGTGGATGGAGGAGTGAAGGAGAGAGAGAATAAATGATTCACAAATCATATACTGAAGTGTCTCTGACCACGTTTAGATGCACACCAATATCCCGTTATTATTTGGGATACTCAAGTATTCCGTTTTTGTGTTGACGCATAGAAACATCATATGCCGTTTACAAAAACTCAAATAAGCTCCTATCCCTGTTTTGAGAAACCCAAATAAGATGCCTGGGATATGCTGATCTTAGACAGACACTGTGGCATGTGAACATCTTATCCCGCTTAACGCAGTTTTTGCGGATTGCGCAGGCTCAGTTTTGCATAGTATCACCTTTGAAGTTCGGATGGGAACAGTAATAGTTGGAATAGTAACTGAAGTCTGAACACTGACTGTAGGCCTCACATGTAGCCTATTACAGTATTAACTCCTACAGAGTTAAGTGTTTCTTGGAGTAAAATTATAGACCAAATGTTAATTTTGTCTCAGGAACAGGAGTGGAGGAATATCATTTCTTTCATCTTGAGAAAATGTGAGTGAATGCACATGTAGGTTCCGTCTTATGTAGACTAAAAGTTCTCAAAAATTCAGCAACATAAAAATGGACCGTATTTAACTTTCAACCACATAAAATATGCATCCAAGACGAACTGAAATACTATCAGAAACATGTTGTATCGTTTTCAAAGCTTTTCATTTCCTTAAAACCGGTCAACAAACTGATGTAATTTTGAAATTATACACGGAATCACTGGTTTACTGATGTCAACTAGATTGTTGATGATGCATTCATTCTATCATTCATGACATTCTTTAGAGCAAGGCCTTATTTAAGCAATAAGACACGAGAGGCCATGTGTTATGACATTTTTATCATGGGTGTGACGTGGTCATAGCCACAATGCGAACCCAAGTGGTGTAGACCACCACAGCCATGATATACATTTCAATAATGTATATCATAATACACTCGAGTGTATTATTGCTTTAATACAACTGGTACCATTAAAAAAAAATGTAGATTATTTCCCAAACTATACATTTTTCAACAAAACGTGATGCTACATTCACTGGTAGTCAAATGACATTTTTGGCGTTCTCTGGTCGTTAGTTCTATTCATATTGTCTGCCAAGTAAAGCAAAACTACCCAAGCGCTGTTTGATAGTTCCAGAACCTTGGTTTCTAGAGACGATGTCCATAGTTCTGCCATACATGTAGCCATGACAATTCTCTCTGTCTCTTTCCATTGCATTGTTGTGGTTCTTGGTTTCTTCATTGAAACTCAGTGCTGCATATCTCAAACCATTTTTGTCGTCTTTTATTACGAATGAGTCTGGCTTCAGTTTTCGTCGGCAAAAGTGCAACTGCAAATCAAACCACTCCGTATTCAGTAGGTGGCATAGAAACTCCTGAGAATATTACCCATATCCTTTTTTGAAACATTTGCCAGATCACTGCTGTCATGACTGTCCTGATCAGGTCAGGTTACAGGAGACCACAACCCTAGAGATTGTCTCTCAACCTCAACAGAGGAGGAGAGATCTAGGGGTCTGAAGATGTGGGGGTTTTATGACCCCTCACGCCCCTGGTAAATCTTAGACCACACAACATTCCTGTGTCCCCTCAATATGAAGAACCAGCCTCAGAACATTAAACATGAAATAAAGTGACTTTGGAACAATGGTTTCCGTCAGCCACAATGGTGGTCATGACGATAGATGGAATATGAAAATGTATGTCATTTTTGTTTTGTTATTAAAGGTTAATAGATGACGTTATTAAGAAAACATTGTAACGTCAACAGTTTACCTAGTATATGTTTTATGTTTATACATTGTATGTTGTATGGAAAATGTCCAAATCAAAGAGAATGTTTTGGTAAAGATGAAATGTGAAGTTAGTTGTCTAAAATTGGATTTGAGTAAAATCTAGACCTTGCCCTTAACTTGATACGCCCAGGGAATTGCCCTAAAGGCGGCTACGCCCACTTCTGACCCAAGGGTATAAAACCTGTGAGTGAAGAATGAACAGATCAGACTAAGTGACCCAAGCTGCAGCCGAGGTCTAAAAAGTCAACGAACCCAAAACGCAACACAAGTTTGAAGACAAATAAATATTTTTCTACCCAAGCTATGGATGAGTAGCTGTGTCTAAGCGGGTGAATTCAAGTCGAATCACCTAGCCTCCACTCCCCATCGAATCGTGGTATCTACACGGTTTCGTTCCTACGCTGTGAGCTCTGAGCTACAGAGCTGTCTGTCCTCAGAAGAGCCCTTCCAGAGCAAGGGCGAGGGAACAGACTCCTAAGCCAAAAGGACACTGACATCGTGAGGACAACCGAAGAGTTTTGCCGGAGAAGTGCGTCATTGAGCAGCCTGAACGGTCCACGCGGAGAATCCACGGAGACCTTCCCCACGTAATTACATCATTATATTCTGACTCATAAGAGTGGCAGTTTGGGGCAAGGCTAGGGTTAGAATAAGCATAGCTGACAAAATCACCCAAATGTATATTTCTCTCATGTACTTTCTCTTTTTCTCTCTCTTTTAAATCCTAATTTTGGGTAACACGCGCCACAGTGTGTTGGCTCGTTATACTAAGTTCTAATCAATAGCCTAGAATATGCTTTGTGTATGTGTATCTTTTATCATCATTTTAGCTTTCTAGTAAATAAATTATCAACTATGATTGGTGTGGTACGAACTCATTGGTGAGACCCGGGTCCGTGCAGATTCCCAGATTATGCGACGTTCAGAACGAGACTGTAGAGGTAACTGATTAATTAGCGGCTGTTGTAAAATCGATATTCTGATATTCTTTGAGTTAATTTGGGAAATAGAAACTCAATAAAAACTAATTTGGGTGATGGGTTGTGTTTATAGCATCCTAGCTAGCTAGCTACGTTAGCTGCTAACCTTAGTGTGTTCAGTGTTCAAGCTAGCTAGCTAACATCTTCTGTATTCAAACTGTTTTGTACTCAAAATAATCTAACGATAGCCACATCATGTAGCTACACTGCATGAACCCCACAAGATGCCCAATGCCTTCATTTCAAATAGTTAACGTTAGCTAGCTAGAGCTAGATTTGCAGATTGTTGACATGAGTGTGTTTGGTTTGTAGATGATAATGCTAGTTAGCTAGATGGTCTACAGCATTTTCGTCCCAGAACCACCGCCAAAAAAATAATCTCTCTTTAACTTTCGGTACAGTAATATCAAACAAACATGTATTTTTCAGGGAGATACTGGTGGAGACAGTCTGACTTCAAGGGAACCTGAGGTTGTAGAAGTTGTTATGCTTTGTGATTCAATAATTATTTTGTTGCTAATTTACCAAAATAGTTAATTACATGAAGCTTGCCTGTTCAGCACATTGCCTATGTCGCATGGCATTGATTCCTACTTTGAACTTCCCAGTTTAAAGGACTGAAAGAATATTGAACATGGCCAGTCAAGTAAACAATGGCTGATCTGCATGACATTATCATCTACAAACCAAACACACTTTATGTCAACAATCTGCATATCTAGTTTTAGCTAGCTAGCTAACATTAGCTAGTTTAAATAAAGGCATTGGGTATCTTGTGGGGTTCATGCAGTGTAGTGACATGATGTATCTATCATTAGATTCCTTTGAGTACAAAACAGTCCTAATACAGAGTACCCATGTTAGCTAGTTTGAACATTGAACACACTAAGGTTAGCAGCTAACATACCTAGCTAGCTAGCATTCTAAAAACACAACCCAGCACTTACCTACCAGTCCATCTTTCAAAATGTATTGCAATGTTCAACTGCATTCAGATCCAAGAACTGAGAATTATGCCTATTTCTGTCGAAATGTTCTGAAAATGTTTATCTGCAAACAAGTTAGCTTGTTGGCATCATCTGCTCTGTGTTTGTTTCTGGCGGCTGTAGTTTGCAAGCGACTTTCACTTCCTCTCCAGCTCCAGGGCCATGATAGCAGAGTTGTTAGAGTGGGTAGGATTTAGCACAAAGACACACCCTACCCAGAAGGCCAGCACAAGGCGGCTCAGGGCTCAACCACCTTGTTTAAATTCAAAATGAAAACACAACTCAAGGAATGAGGCGACATTTTTAAAAGTATGCATTAAGGTGTCTGTACTAGAATATACATACCTATATACTTGGCAAAAATGTATGTTACCATTAATAAATGCATTTATTTTGCTTCCTAAATGTTTTACAATGGTGGAGCAGTACAAAAATGGCTGCATAGTGGCTTCAAAACAGCACCCCCCTTGTTGTCATCTAGGGTTTATATACATCATTGCTCAGTCCCTTTCCCTCCCTCTCTCCTCCTACCCCACCCATCCACACACTCCTTTCTCTCTTTCTACCTGAACGAAGTAGTAGACCACAGCCAGAGGGATGATGATGGCGGTGAAAATGGGTGTGGCCAGGCAGATGACAAACAGTGTTCCAAGCACACCCAGGAAACACATGATCCACGAACGAAACGATTGGGGGATGGCCTCGTCCACTGTGAATATGTCCTACAACAGAAAACAGGATGCGACATCAAACGATAATTGGCATCACCAACCAGGTTAAAGCGAACGCAGGGGTCATGTAATATTCAAATATGCCAGGGCTACGTTCATTAGGGCAAGCAGCAGAAAGCGTTTTAAAACATTTTGCAAAAGAAAACATTTGTGACCGAAGTCCAGATAGTCGCTTTGTGTTTCAGTCTGTTTTTTTTTGCTCATTTGGTGCCTAATGAGCAGGTTTGTCCCCTATACCTTGGCAAAGCGGTTGACAACCCTGCCGGATGGGGTAGTGTCAAAGAACATCATGGGAACACGTAGAATGTTGTTGAGCAGCCGGGAGTGAAGGATACGAGACGCATTGATAGAGCCGTTAGCCAGGAGCAGGGTGCCCATGAATACAAATACACCTGTTGTGAGGAGAAGAGACCATTTTAATAAAGCAGGTGTGTGTGTCTTGGGGGGGTTACAAAAAAATCTACCAAAAAGCACATTTCCATTTCTACAAATGGACAACACAGTATTATTATTCTCTCACTCTCACCTACTTCATAAGGGGCCTTTAACATGGTCAATGAAGCAACTTTGCTCTTTCGCTTCTTCTCCTCTTACCTTGAGCCACGCCTAGCGCACCGAATACACCAATCCGAGTGTCCCTCTTCCAGTTGGGGTAGGTCTTATTGTAGTAATCCTCCGCGTCATTGGTCCAGTCACTCAGCCAGAGGTTCTGACCAATGAAAGCAACGTTCTGGATGAAGTACACTAGGAAGAACATGGTGGAGTAGCCCCAGCCCATTGCACGTAGGTACTGGAGATACACCGAGAACTTCACCTGGGGAGAGAAAAAGAGACAGAGAGAGAGGGAGAAAGATAATAATATGATATTTCATGCCAATAAAGCACCTTGAATTTAAATGAATTGAGAGAGAGACAACAAAGAGAGAATGATGGATGTATTTTAACTACAGTACCAGTCAAAAGTTTGGACACCAAGC
Source organism: Oncorhynchus mykiss (assembly GCF_057628025.1). NCBI lineage: Eukaryota > Metazoa > Chordata > Actinopteri > Salmoniformes > Salmonidae > Oncorhynchus > Oncorhynchus mykiss. Next base: position 64,434,706 of record NC_143022.1, read on the forward strand.
GTCACATCTGGAGGAACCCTGGCACCATTCCTTTCCTGTGGCGGGCCTCATGAGAGCCAGTTTCATCATAGCGCTTGATGGTTTTTGCGACTGTCCTGACATTTTCAGAATTGACTGACCTTCATGTCTTGTAGTAATGATGGACTGTCGTTTCTCTTTGCTTATGTGAGCTGTTCTTGCCATAATATGGACTTGGTCTTTTACCAAATAGGGCCATCTTCTGTATATCACCCCTACCTTGTCACAACACAACTGATTGGCTCAAACTCGTTAAGAAGGAAAGAAAATCCACAAATTTACAAGGCACATCTGTTAATTGAAATTACAACCCAGGTGACTACCTCATAAAGCTGGTTGAGAGAATGCCAAGAGTGGCAAACCTGTCATCGAGGCTACTTTGAAGAATCTCAAATATAAAATATATTTTGATTTGTTTAACACTTTTTTGGTTACTACATGATTCCATATGTGTTATTTCATAGTTTTGTGTCACGTCTACTACTGCTCCTCCTCTTTTGCACTCGACGTTGCCATTTTATTCATTATTACGCAGACCTGCCATCATTGTTACGCGCATATGCACCTGATGAGACTCACCTGGACTCCATCACCTTCCTGATTACCTCCCCTATATCTGTCAATCCCTTTGGTTCTTTCCCCAGGCGTCATTGACTGTTTCATATTTGCACGCTACTCGAGGTTCTTGTTTTGTTCCATGTTTCTTTTCTTTTTTTAATCACTCCCTGTACTTGCTTCCCGACTCCTAGCGTACACATTACAGTTTAGATGTCTTCACTATTATTCTACAATGTAGAAAATAATAAATAAAAAATAGTATAAAAGAAAAAGAAAAACCCTTGAATGAGGAGGTGTGTCCAAACTATTGACTGGTACTGTATATACACTTCAAAGAGAGAATATTTACTGTTAGATGGGGTTTTTTCTCTGGATGCGTTTTATCTTTTAATATTAAACAAATTATAATTTCAACAGGATGTATTGGGGTTATTACTACTATTATTAGAACTAGAAGGACTCTTTGGAGTGCATATGATTTCTCATTCCTTGAATGACCAGTTGCCACTGAGTTTGTAGATTAGTGCATTTGATTTTGGGTTATTGCAGGGTTCTACAAACAGTAAGTGGTCTTACTTTTCCCACCTCCATACCAAGGCTCTAAGTCAATACAGGCCATAATACACAGCCCACAATATACCTGTCCCGTCTCCATGGTTTCCTTCTCGATCAGCCTCTGGCCTTTCTTGGTCTCGTCATCAGCAGGTGGCTTCGGTTTCTTTAGGGAACTGTTCTTTCTCAACCTAACACTGGGAAACACACACACACACACAGAGAGATCGTGAGAAGAGGTGTGTTGATGGAGAAAATGTGAGGAAAGTGTGAGTGTATATTTGATAATAAACACAAACACTTAAATGTCAGTGGCATTGGAGGAGAAAATGTTTTGAAGTTGGAATGAACTAATAAAAAATTCTCACTGTAGAAGATGGAAGGATGGGAAAGAGAGAAGATGTAGTCATTCACAAATGATGTAATGAAGTGACAATGGCAGTAGGCCTAAATAAGGTCTTTGTCTCCCACTCTCTCTCTCTCTCTCTCCAGCCTGCACTCTGTTTGCAGAGGGGTCATGCCCTCAGCTTTGTTTTGTTATTAAAAATAAACTATTTTTGTTGTTGTTTCTCTGTAATACTACTAAACACCTAGCAATTTTATGAAGGTCATTTTCAAGGGTACAATCCAAGGTTATTCTGGCTGGAAAAAGAGGAAACGACTTGAACAAGAAACTGAGTTGGAAAGGAAAATTAAAGTGCTAGAATTAGGTAATTACAGTGCATTCGGAGAGAATTCAGGCCCCTTCACTTTTTCCACATTTTGTTACGTTACAGCCTTATTCTAAAATGGATGAAAAAAATGTCCCTCATCAATCCACACACAATAACCCATAATGACAACGCAAAAACTGAAATAAATTTAAATAAGTATTCAGACTCTTTGCTATGAGACTCGAAATTGAGCTCAGGTGCATCCTGTTTCCATTGATCATCCATCACAACTTGATTTGAGTCCACTTGTGGTAAATTCAATTGATTGGACATGATTTGGAAAGGCACACACCTGTCTATATAAGTCCCACAGTTGACAGTGCATGTCAGAGCAAAAACCAAGCCATGATGTCGAAGGAATTGTCCACAGAGCTCCAAAACAGGATTGTTTCTAGGAAGAGATCTGGGGAAGGGTACCTAAAAATGTCTGCAGCATTGAAGGTCCCCAGGAACAATGGAAGAAGTTTGGAACCACAAAACCCTTCCTAGAGCTGGCCGCCTGGCTAAACTGAGCAATCTGGGGAGAAGGGCCTTGGTCAGGTAGGTGACCAAGAACCCGATGGTCACTCTGACAGAGCCCTAGAGTTCTTCTGTGGAGATGGGAGAACCTTCCAGAAGGACAACCATCTCTGCAGCACTTCACCAGTCAGGCCTTTATGGTAGAGTAGCCAGACTGAAACCACTCCTCAGTAAAAGGCAAATGACAGCCCGCTTGCAGTTTGCCAAAAGGCACCTAAAGACTCTCAGACCATGAGAAACAGAGTCTCTGGTCTGTGCTAAGCTTCCTGCCATCCAGGACCTCTATACATGGCGGTAACAGAGGAAGGCCCTAAAAATTGTCAAAGACTCCAGCCACCATAGTCATAGACTGTTCTCTCAGCTACCGCACGACAAGTGGTACCAGAGCGCCAAGTCTAGGTCCAAGAGGCTTCTAAACAGCTTCTAACCCCAAGCCATGAACATCTAATCAAATGGCTGCCCACACAATTTTCATTCCCCCCCTTATATTTTACGCTGCTGCTACTCTGTTTATTATCTATGCATAGTCACTTTAATAACTCTACCTACATGTACATATTACCTCAATTACCTTGACTAACCGGTGCACCCGCACACTGACTCTGTAACGGTACCACCTGGCACAGCCAGAAGAGGACTGGCCACCCCTCAAAGCCTGGTTCTTCTCTAGGTTTCTTCCTAGGTTTTGCCCTTTCTACTGAGTTTTTCCTAGCCACCGTGCTTCTACACCTGCATTGCTTGCTATTTGGGGTTTTTGGCTAGGTTTCTGTACAGCACTTTGATATATCAGCTGATGTAAGAAGGGCTATATAAATACATTTGATTTGAAATTTGATTTGTATATAGTCTCGCTATTGTTATATTACTGCTGCTCTTTAATTATTTGTTACTTTTATATCTTATTATTGTAGGTATTTTTCTTAAAACTGCACTGTTGGTTAAGGGCTTGTAAGTAAGCATTTCACCGTAAGCTCTGCATCTGTTGTATTCGGTGCGTGTGATTTTATTTGATGAAACCAAGATTGAACTCCTTGGCCTGAATGCCAAGCGTCACATCTGGAGGAACCCTGGCACCATCCCTACGGTGAAGCATGGTGGTTGCAGCATCATGCTGTGGGGATGTTTTTCAGTGGCATGGACTGGGAGACTAGTCAGGATCGAGGGAAAGGTAGATCCTTAATAAAAACCTGCTCCAGAGCGCTCAGGACCTCAGACTGGGTTGAAGGTTCACCTTCCAACAGGACGACCCTAAGCACACAGCCAAGACAACACAGGAGTGGCTTCGTGACAAGTCTCTGAATGTCCTTGAGTTGCCCAGCTAGAGCCCGGGCTTGAACCAAATCGAACATCTCTGGAGGGACCTGAAAATAGCTGTGCAGCGACACTCCCCATCAACCTGACAGACCTTGAGAGGATCTGCATAGAAGAATGGGAGAAACTCCCCAAATACAGGTATGCCAAGCCTGTAGCGTCATACCCAAGAAGACTCGAGGCTGTAATCGCTGCCAAAGGTGCTTCAACAAAGTATTGAGTAAAGGGTCTGAAAACTTATGTAAGTATTTGTACAACTCAAAAACCTATTGTAGTGAGAAAGATCTTTAGAATTTTTTGGATTGCATTAAGTTACCAAAGTTGCATGATGAGTTTAAGCCGCAATTGGATGAACCAATTTCAATACAAGAAATCCCAGATGCCATTTTAGAGCTACCAAAATTAGACGCACTGGGAAGTGATGTTTATATAAAATTTCATAAGCAGTTTGCAACTATACTTTATTTCACCAGTACTGCTTAGAGTGTACTATTATTTTTGGGATAATGGTTTTGTAAATGGAACTACTGCTGATGTAACTATAGCACTTATTGATAAAGCGGGGAAATAGCTGTCTCAATGCTTTAACCATAGACCAATCACTTTACTGAATGTTGATTTTAAGATACTTTCTAAATTATTAGCAAACATACTTAGGAAAGTTATTCACCCTTTGAGTTCAACTGACCACGTTGGTTTCCTTTCTGTAGTGCCTTGCGGTCGTAGGCTGAGCAGTTGCCATACCAGGCGGGGATGCAACCAGTCAGGATGCTCTCGATGGTGCAGCTGTATAAATTTGAGGATCTGAGGACCCATGCCAAATCTTTTCGGTCTCCTGAGGGGGAATAGGCATTGTCGTGCCATCTTCACGACTGTCTTGATGTGTTTGGATCATGACAGTTGATTGGTGATGTGGACACCAAGGAACCTGAAGCTCTCGACCCATTCCACTACAGCCCCGTCGATGAGAATCGGGGCGTGCGCCGCCTTCCTTTTCCTATAGTCCACGATCATCTCCTTTGTCTTGAACACATTGAGGGAGAGGTTGTAATCTTGGTGGCACACTGCCAGGTCTCTGACCTCCTCCCTTTAGGCTGTCTCATCGTTGTCAGGAATCAGGCCAACCACTGCTGTGTCGTCAGTAAACTTAATGATTGTTTTGGAGTCGTGCTTGGCCATGTAGTCATGGGTCAACAGGGAGTACAGGAGGGAACTAAGCACACACACCTGAGGGGCCCCTGTGTTGAGGATCAGCGTGGCTACCCTTACCACCTGGGGGGGGGGGGGGGGCGGCCCGTCAGGAAGTCCAGGATCCAGATGCAGAGGGAGGTGTTTAGTTCCAGGGTCCTTAGCTTAGTGATGAGCTCTGAGGGCACTATGGTGTTGAACGCTGAGCAGTAGTCAATTAATAGAATTCTCACGACGGTGTTCCTTTAGTCAAGGTGGGAAAGGACACTGTGGAATAGAGATTGCGTCGTCTGTGGATCTGTTGGGTCGTTATGCCAATTGGAGTGCGTCTAGGGTTTCTGGGACAATGGTGTTGATGTGAGCGATGACCAGCCTTTCAAATCACTTGACTACAGACATGGTTACCTTGGTGTTCTTGGGCACAGGGACTATGGTGGTCTGCTTGAAACATGTTGGTATTACAGACTCGGTCAGTGACAGGTTGAAAATGTCAGTGAAGACACTTGCTAGTTGGTCAGCGCATGCTCGGAGTACAAGTCCTGGTAATCCATCTGGCCCTGCGGCCTTGTGAATGTTGACCTGTTTTAAGATCTTACTCACATCGGCTATGGAGAGTGTGATCACACAGTCATCCAGAACAGCTGGTGCTCTCATGGATGCTTCAGTGGTGCTTGCCTCGAAGCCAACATGTAAGTAATTTAGTTCATCTGATAGGCTCATGTCACTGGGCTCACTGTTGTGCTTCCCTTTGTTGTCCGTAATAGTTTGCATGCCCTGCCACATCCGACAAGCTTCGGAGACGGTGTAGTAGGATTCAATATTAGTCCTGTATTGACGCTCTGCCTGTTTGATGGTTCATCGGAGGGCAGAGCTTGATTTCTTATAAACGTCCGGGTTAGAGTCCCGCTCCTTGAAAGCGGCAGCTTAGTGCAGATGCTGCCTTGTTATCCATGGTTTCTGGTTGGGGTACGTACGGTCACTGTGGGGACGACGTCATCGATGCACTTATTGATGAAGCCAATGACTGATGTGGTGTACTCCACAATGCCATCGGAAGAATCCCAGAACATATTCCAGTCTATACTAGCAAAACAGTCCTGTAGCTTAGTATCTGTGTTATCTGACCATTTCTGTATTGAGCGAGTCACTGGTACTTCCTGCTTTAGTTTTTGCTTGTAAGCAGGAATCAGGAGGATAGAGTTATGGTCAGATTTGCCAAATGGAGCGCTCTGTATGGAGTAAAGGTGGTCTAGAGTTTTCTTTCCTCTGGTTGCTCATGTAACATGCTGGTAGAAAGCTGGTAGAGATTGGGTAAAACGGATTTAAGTTTCCCTGCAAGTCCCCGGCCACTAGGAGCGCCGCCTCTGGATGAGCATTTTCTTGTTTGCTTATGGTCTAAAACAGCTCGTTGAGTACTGTCTTCGTGCCAACAGTGGTTTGTGGCGGTAAATAGACAGCTACGAAAAATAGAGATGAAAACTCTCTTGCTAAATAGCGTGGTCTACAGCTTATCATTAGATAATCTCCCTCGGGCGAGAAAAACATTGAGACTTCATTAATATCACATTTTGTGCACCAGCTGTTATTGACAAATATACACAGACCACCACCCCTTGTCTTACCGGAGGCAACTATTCTATCTTGCCGATGCTCTGAAAATCCAGCCAGCTGTTTGTTATCCATGTCGTCGTTCAGCCACGACTCGATGAAACATAAGATATTCCAGTTTTTAATGTCCTGTTGGTAGTATAGTCTTGATCGGAGCTCATCCAGTTTATTATCCAATGATTGCACGTTGGCAAACAGGACTGATGGTAGAGGCAGGTTACCCACTCGCCGTCGGATTCTTACAAGGAATCCCGACCTACGACACCTATATCTCTGACACCTATATCTCTGAAGTAAACGCTTTGTGTCCAACTCGTTAAAGAAAACATATTTGTCCAGTACGAGGTGAGTAATCGCTGTTCTGATATCCAGAAGCTCTCGGTTATTCAAGATGGTGGTAGAAACATTATGTGCAAAATAATCGGTTAGGAGCCCTAAAACAGCAGCCATCTCCTCCGGCGCCAATCATGTGTATGGATACAATTCATTATACAAATCAATAATATGTCATTCATAACAATCATGTAATGTGGGGCAAAAAAGTATTTAGTCAGCCACCAATTGTGCAAGTTCTCCCACTTAAAAATATGAGAGAGGCCTGTAATTTTCATCATAGGTACACTTCAACTATGACAGACAAAATGAGAAAAAAATCCAGAAAATCACATTGTAGGATTTTTTATGAATTTATTTGCAAATTAAGTATTTGGTCAATAACAAAAGTTTATCTCAATACTTTCTTACATACCCTTTGTTGGCAATGACAGAGGTCAAATGTTTTCTGTAAGTCTTCACAAGGTTTTCACACACTGTTGCTGGTATTTTGGCCCATTCCTCCATGCAGATCACCTCTAGAGCAGTGATGTTTTGGGGCTGTTGCTGGTCAACACGGACTTTCAACTCCCTCCAAAGATTTTCTATGGGGTTGAGATATGGAGACTGGCTAGGCCACTCCAGGACCTTGAAATGCTTCTTACGAAGCCACTCCTTCGTTGCCCGGGCGGTGTGTTTGGGATCATTGTCATGCTGAAAGACCCAGCCACGTTTCATCTTCAATGCCCTGGAAGGAAGGAGGTTTTCACTCAAAATCTCACGATACATGGCCCCATTCATTCTTTCCTTTACACGGATCAGTCGTTCTGGTTCCTTTGCAGAAAAACAGCCCAAAGCATGATGTTTAAACCCCCATGCTTCACAGTAGGTATGGTGTTATTTGGATGCAACTCAGCATTCTTTGTCCTCCAAACACGACGAGTTGAGTTTTTACCAAAAAGTTATATTTTGGTTTCATCTGACCATATAACATTCTCCCAATCTTCTTCTGGATCATCCAAATGCTCTCTAGCAAACTTCAGATGGGCCTGGACATGTACTGGCTTAAGCAGGGGGACACGTCTGGCACTGCAGGATTTGAGTCCCTGGCGGCGGAGTGAATTAACTGATGGTAGGCTTTGTTACTTTGGTCCCAGCTCTCTGCAGGTCATTCACTAGGTCCCCCCGTGTGGTTCTGGGATTTTTGCTCACCGTTCTTGTGATCATTTTGACCCCACGGGGTGAGATCTTGCGTGGAGCCCCAGATTGAGGGAGATTATCAGTGGTCTTGTATGTCTTCCATTTCCTACATTTCCCACAGTTGATTTCTTCAAACCAAGCTGCTTACCTATTGCAGATTCAGTCTTCCCAGCCTGGTGCAGGTCTACAATTTTGTTTCTGGTGTAATTTGACAGCTCTTTGGTCTTGGCCATAGTGGAGTTTGGAGTGTGACTGTTTGAGGTTGTGGACAGTTGTCTTTTATACTAATAACAAACAGGTGCCATTAATACAGGTAACAAGTGGAGGACAGAGGAGCCTCTTAAAGAAGAAGTTACAGGTCTGTGAGAGCCAGAAATCTTGCTTGTTTGTAGGTGACAAAATACTTATTTTCCACCATAATTTGCAAATAAATTCATTAAAAATCCTACAATGTGATTTTCTGGATTTTTTTTTCTCATTTTGTCTGTCATAGTTGAAGTGTACCTCTCTCATCTTTTTAAGTGGGAGAACTTGCACAATTGGTGGCTGACTAAATACTTTTTTGCCCCACTGTATATAATGAGCAACTTTATAATTATTCATAATTTTAAGTAACTATTTATATTTTTTTGTTTTTGAAATGTCTTTGCTGCCCGTCCATATATGCAATATTCTTATTTTGATTTATTGTTAGGATGAAAATGTGATATGCAAAGAAAATAAAGGAAAGTATAGAAATGTACCTTAATGAGTCAAATTTCTTGGACCAGGATGAGAGAGAACAATGTGTCATGTTTGCATGAGGTGTGTTTTGTTGTTTGGTTAGTTTGATTGTGTTGTATGTATTGTAATTCATAATATTCATACAAAAAACTATAGCAATAACTTGCTTGAATCCATTTCAGGCTATCAATTAAGTTATAGTAGCTTGTCTAACAATCTTTTAGATTTTTTGACATTAGAAAGCAAGCAATTACTACATGTACTGAATAAGACATACATTCCTTTCCATCTTTTACCCAGATTTTTACATACGGTAGATGCAGAGAGGCATAGCACAGTGGTCTAAGGCACTGCATCGCAGTGCTTTGGGCGTCGTTACAGACCCGGGATCGATCCCAGGCGGTGTCCCATTGGGCGGTGCACAATTGTCCCAGCATTGTCCGGGCTAGGGAAGAGTTTGGCTGAGGAAGCTTTACTTGTCTCATCGTGCTCTAGCGACTCCTTGTGGCTGGCCGGGCACTTGCAGTCTGACTTCGGTCGTCAGTTGAACTGCGTTTCCTCCAACACGTTGGTGCGGGTGGGTGTTAAGAAGCAAGTTTTGGGGTGTCATGTTTCGGAAGACGCATGACTTGACCTTCGCCTCTCCAGAGCCCGTTTATTAAAAATGGCTGTGAAGTGCTGCTTTTTTGTCCACCCTTTAACCACCCAGGGATCTGGCTCTGAACTGATGAGTAATTTCAGACGCTTTCTCCCTCTTTCTCTTTTGCTCTCTCTCTCTCATACCTTCCATTGCGTTGGCTGCGTCGGATGCTGCTCTCTCTCCTCAGGGTCATTGAGACGATGTCTTCAGGAGGGGTGTCGGCCTGAGGATCCTGTAAATCAGGGACTAGCCCCACCTCCTCACCATCAGAGGTTGGATCTGTTGATAAACACACACACACAACCAGTTATACACACACACACACACTGCCGTTACACAAACACAAACACAAAGCCAGTTATACACACACACTCACCAGTGTGTTTCTTGCCCTCGTCTTTAGCATAGGTGTCCAGGAACTCAGAGAAAGCCCCCTTGCTGTCCTTGAGACTTTGGTATGACCCGACCTCAGAAACACATCCCTCTTTCAGTACAACGATCTCGTCCACGTAGGGCAGGAAACTCACCCCATGGGTCACCAAGATACGGGTCTACAGAGGGAGAAAGAGTAAGAGAGGAGGAGGATAAGGAAGAGGATGAGGAGGAGGAGAAGAGGGAGGAGATGAGAGGATGTTGGGCAGGAGAAATGGGAGGAGGAGAAAGAGAAAAACTGTACTCCATGGGTCACAAGTCCACGGAGGGATCAGAGAGATAGGACATCTGTCCGTCCATCCATTCATTAATCTATCTGTCTATTGATCTAATTTAGCAAATTTATTTGGTTAGCCATTCTACTCACCTTATCTTTGAGTATGCCTTTAGGTCCCACCACCTCCTCAAACAGATGTTTGCCCACATGAGAGTCTACAGCTGAGAGAGGGTCATCCAGCAGGTAAACGTCAGCCTGGCTGTAGGCCGCCCTGGCCAGGCTCACACGCTGCTTCTGACCCCCGGACAGGTTTATACCCTGGGGGAGGAAATGAGAGGGGAAGGGAAGGGAGGAGAAGAGAGCGGAGGAGAGGGAAGGGAAACGGGGACATACGGAGGTCATTACCTGGACACGAGAGACGCCATTAGCTATAGAGAGAAAACATAGTTGAATCTCTATGGCATTGGCATTTAAATTATCTGTACAGATTACTTCTTGGGTTTTACCCCACCATGGTCATTAGCTGGACATGAGAGACGCTGTTATCGATAGAGATAGAACATCGTTTTTGCATTTAAATGAGCTGTGTTGATGGAAAAACTGTGTCCATCAAAAACATGGTCCATCATCACTGGCACGTGGATTTGTTGTTTTTAGTGTACCTACTGACGGACTATGATTCATTTGGGATGCAGACTCAATCTCAGTGCATGCTCCTTAGCACCAGCCCCTCTCCCCTAACCACCTCCAGACCATCCAGTCATCTCTCACCTTCTCCCCGATCTCAGTCTGGTCTCCCCCAGGCAGCAGCTCCAGGTCGGGCCCCAGGGCGCAGGCCTCCAGCGTAGCCTGGAAACGAGAGTCCTCCAGTGGGTAGCCAAACAGGATGTTGTCCCTGAGAGTGGCATTCTGGATCCAGGCCTGTTGGGGCACGAAGGCTACCGACCCCTGGAGAGAGCAGAGACGGAAGAGGAGACAGAGAGAGGGAGTGGGTAGGAAAAGAGGGAGGGGAGTGAGTGCAGAAGGAGGAGAGAAAGAGAGTGGGTGGGAAGAGAGGGAGGGTAGAGAGTGCAAGAGGAGAGAGAGTTTTACTTTGTCCTCCATATGTATTTTGACAGTAAAGCTGCGTTTTTCAATTTGGCTCTATACTCCAGCATTTTGAATTTGAAATAAAATGTCAGGCAACAGTACAGAACATATAACAGTAAAGTATTTGGACAAATTCACTTATAGGGCTCTATTTTCGGCTGGCGGTAAGGAGGCGGAATTGTCAAATGCAGATCAGTTTTGCAATTTAACTTAAGGGGTGGAAATATTTGAGGTGTTTCCTTAAAAACGTCTACCAATAGGCCTTATTCGGTGAGCACAACTAGGGATATTTAAGACTGACCACAAGCTGGTGTTAGCTGTGACACAATTGGTTATAGCTCACTACTGGCCATATCAACAGCAATAGTAAGCTTAGCTATAAATATATTTGGGAGCCGTAACAGGCAGTGGACATTCCCCCCTTCTCTTTATATTGGATAGTTTCCCAGCTCCTGTGAAAAGTTCCACAGTCATCGTTGTCTTAGGCCTAATAAAATGTGATTGGAATGTTCTATGCCCATGGGAAACAATTATGGTGCCTGTAACTGTAATTAGACATAGCCTATTTAAAACAAGTTGTTGTTTCTTTTTATTAGAATTGGATTGAAATTAATGACTTTTTTAGGTCTAATCAATAGTGAATTTAATCTTGCTTATTGACAATGCTTGGCATGTCCATAGCTCAGACATAAAGCCTTATACAGTAGACCTATATCAGTGTGAATGCCCCCCCAAAAAATGCTAACCTCCCCTGTTATTAGGAATGGTGAGATGTTAGCATGTTTTGTTTTTGTAGCCTCTGTAACTTTCTCACTCATGGCATTTTTCTTAATCGTGGCATATCGGAATCATTTAGAATTATTCAGAAACATCTAATCACTTAGAAAGAAAAGGACTGCAGTCGTCATTCACCATTCAGTTCCTATTGGGCAGAACTTAACCCCAAACAACCAAATCCAACTACAAATGCATCCAACAACTTTGCAGAGTCACAAGCCTGATATAGTCATTGCGTGCCTGGAATATGGGGCCAAATAATAAACGTTTGATTACTTTAATACACTATAAGTGAATTTGTCCAAATACTTATGACTTCTTCCAATGGCGGATTAGATACATAGAGAGCTTTCATTTCTAAACGGTTAAACAGATATGTATGAACGTGCCCTCAAAAAAAAAGGTGACATTCTGTACTTTGGCCTCATATAAAACATTTTGATCTCAATTCCAAAGGGCTGGAGTATAGAGACACATTTAAAATGTAAGCTTCACTATCCAAACAAGGAGGTGCAGCCAATTCAGTTCACATCACTGGCAAACGGTTCCATCGACCTGCAGCGTGCGCAATCATACTTTATTCCAGCGTTCTTACATTGGAAAGGTTAACTGTGAGGCTGCAGATCTTCAACTTGGACCAGAGGTGTGAGTTTCGTCAAGCACTGTATCTAACCAAAGGCAGGTAGCCTAGCAGTTAGAGCAATGAGTCGGTAACCGAAGGGTCGCGGGTTTGAAATGACTGAGCCGACAAGATGACAATTCTGTCCTTGTTGCCCTTGAGCAAGGAGCTTAACCCTAATTTGAACCAGGGAAGCCATACTACTATGGCTGACCATGTTAAAAACAATACATTTCACTGGTCATTTATTGTCATATCAATGATTATTGATATAGGTCATAGGTCATACTAAAATAGGTCATACTGAGAAATGTGAGTATTTAATGTGAGTATAAAAGCAGTAAATACTATGATTATAATTACCTGCATGACGTGCGTGTGTGTGTGTGTGTGTGTGTGTGTGTTACCTGTACATTGATGAAGCCCTTTGAGCTGTGCATCTCTCCCAGCATTGCTGATATCAGAGACGATTTACCAGAACCCACCACTCCCACCACTGCTACCAGCTTGCCGGGCTTAATTTCCAATGACACACTGACACACACACACACACACACACACACACACACACACACACAAACACACATGCACAAACACGGACACACACAACACGTTTAACAAAGCAGAGGTGATGATTGCAAAAGCCACACCTCTCAATGCATATCTGAGTATTTATTTGATGCTTTTTTTATACTTTTAATTGCTGCTGTACTGACAGGAGAGGTTCAACTGAAAGTGAGCAATTCATTGTACTGTGTACACTACGCTGTATCCAGTGCATATGACAATAAACTTTGATTTGATATGACTTCTCTGTTAAAACAGACACGCACCCATAGAGGAGAGAAACTCACTTTTTGAGAACAGGTTCAGCGTGTTTCTCCCAAGCGAAGGTTCCATTACAGACACTCACGGCTGTGTCTGGGAACAGACATAGACACACGTTTGAGGCACAGGAGGTTGGTGGTATCTTAATTGGGGAGGGCGGGCTCATGTTAACGGCGGTGTCGGTGGGATGGGATCAAATACATCAACAAACATGGTTTCCATGTGTCTGATGCCATTCCATTCGCTCAAAGTGTGTGACATTTGACCCTTGACCTACTGAAGCTGGGGTCGTGACGCACGATGTTGGTGTCCAGGTCGTCTCCTCCCAGGAACTTTTCCAGACGCTTCTTAGAAACACTGGTCTGGAGGGACAAACACACAGGTGTATTTAGGGAGTGTGTGTGTTTTACCAGGCTAATATATATTCCTGCACTGGTATATCATTTTGCTTATTTGAACCAAAAAAATGTTTTGATACAAGTCAGAATATCTTCATACAATACAATTTATCTTGAAGTGAATGCATTTTTGGGGTAAGCGAAATTAACTAAAAACAAGCCATTTAGACTTGAATAAAAATGTAAGATGTGTGTGCATGTGTGTGGACGTATGTGTGTGTGTGTGTGTGTGTGTGTGTGCGTGCGTGCGTGTGTGCTGTCCTACCTGCACCATTGCAGCTATGAGCATGGGCAGGAAGGCCAGAGGGAAGCGCAGGATGTTGAAAAGAGAGATGGAGGTGAAGGCTTTCCCTGCATCCAGAACGTTCTCTGAGTCCACTGCTACAAACACTGCAAAGGTTGCCAAGGAGACCTGGAGACATACACGGGTTAGTTAGAGTGTGTGTGTGTGTATGTCTCTCTCTCTCTCTCCCTTTATCTCAGTACTCACCAGGGCGGGGGCGCAGGAGAAGACGAAGGTGGAGACGGAGGAGAGGTAGGCAAACTTCCTCATGACCACCAGCTCTTGTTCTCTGATTCCCATCACCTGGTTCTGGAATGATGGTTCCCATGCATATAGCTTCAGGATCTGGAGAGTGGGAGGGGAGATTGGCCTTTAGATTGGCCTCTACCTCAAGTACTCTTAATAATGTACTGTTGACAGAATATCTCTAAGATATATAGTCAAATGCACTGTTTAGCGCTAGGACGAAGGAAACTGTAGATATGAAGTAGGACAAGCACACACCATTGCGCTAGCATACTTTTAATTAGGTATATTGAACCTTATTATTATTCAAGCTAATACCTTGATGCCATTCAGCATCTCGTTCACGATTTTCATCCGTTTGTCTTTGTACCTCATGTTCTCAATCTGAAAATAGAGACACAGACAGAAATGGGAACGTGAGGTAAGAAGGTTTTGCACTAACTGCTGTTGATGACAGTTCATTAACGCATACACCCAATAACCCCAGAAACAGATAAGTTAATGTAGAATACATGTTGTTGAAGCTTCGCCATTTAGATTTAGCACAGTGGAGAGCAATTCAAGTATGATAATATTGTAGCAAATTCCAGGGGCTGGCCTCTCCCGAACTCAAACTCCAGAGACTCCTGAGACTTCCAGTCCAACACATCAGCCTCTCCCTCCCCCATCCTCCCCTCACTCTTGTTATTCCTCCTCCAGAACATTGATGGCCACCATGCACGAGAACTATGAACTATGAGGATCTACCTCCCTCTTCCCTACCTTCTCCCCCCCCTTTTTCTACCCTCTCTTCCCCCTCTCCCCCTTCCTAACCTGAACGTTCTTGGACATGTTGGCCAGCAGACCATTGATGGGCACCATGAGGACCATGACAGCCAATCCAGCCAGTACAGCAGGCCCAAGTTCTATCCATAGGAAGGCGATAGCGAGCGCTATCTGCAGTGGGCACGACCACAGCAGGTGGATGAAGTTAACGACATCGTTGAATCGATGAGCGTCGGCTGACATCAGGTTCACCGTCTCCCCGACCGTCGACTCCTTGCGGGCGTCGTTCGATACGACCAGAGCCTGGGGGAGAGAGGGGAGGAGGGAAGGAAGATGTGGAAAGAGGGGGGAGAGAGGGATGAGGGGAAATAAGTTAGAGTGGAGGAGAGGGAGGAGAGAGCGAAAGAGGTGAGAGGGGGAAGGAGATATAAATGGAAGAGGACAGAGAGCAGGATGGAGGGGGAGAGTTGAACGAAAGGTTACTAAAGAGTAATAACACTTCTTTGAGCAGGCTAGATCACACACATAATCCCACACTCCCTCCCGTCCTATCCCATAAGCACCCATAAGCACTCATCAACTCATTGATTGTTTTAGAGAGAAAGCCAGTATATTGGAATGCATAGATAACAGCAGATTGTTAAGCTCCTATATGAGATGGTACAAAATAGTTGTATCTCTGTTCTGTATCTTTCCAATCTCTGTCCCTTAAATATACACAGGGAGCTAACATCAATAACAATAAGAACTAACATCAATACTTCTCAAAGTAGAGAAGAGATTGACTGTATTACTACTTGCCTTGGCAGCAGCTAATGGAGATCCGTAATGAATATGAATACAAAATCTCTATCAAATCTCCGTCACTGTTAGATCAAGGAAGCCAGGGGGGGTTGAACCCCGATCCTCAAGGAACACAAGTGCAAGAAGTAACACGTACCTTCTTGTACACAGCAGCCATGATGGCTGTTTTGACTTTCATCCCCAGAACGAAGCAGCGTTGGAAGTACTGCTGCAGGAACAGAGACTGAAAGATGGCCACCAGGATAAGCAGCACTGCATACATGTACCCTGTCCACGTGTAGATGGATTTGTCCATAGTGAAGGATATCATCAACCTGGGATATACCAAAATCACAAGTTAAACCACTACATTTTGGGCAGAAAAAACTATGCATACTGGTATATGCACAAAACATAGCATTATTTTAACTACAAATGTACAACAAAGTTTTGAACTTGCAATGTAGTATTTGGACAGTTAAGAACAGTTAAGGTAAATACATTTGATTCAATCCCTTTTTGACAGCATCCCTATTGATTTAGGCAAAACTTTCCATACATGTTTGTCCATGGGAGAAGGGGTCAGAAAGATACTTTTTCGACCAGAATGCCAAGACATTCAGGAGATATTGGGGCTACATGTTGACCCATTTTACATACCCCACCATACCATGAGACATCCATGTCTTCATCACCGGAAAAGGTAAACGATTGAGTTTGATATCAATTAAAGGCTTACCAACAGGGTTGTCAAACGTAATTTTATATTCTTCTATAAAAAAAATGTTTTTTTTTACTGAAATACCCTGTTCAAAGGCACTTCAATATTTTGTCTTGCCCATACAACTTCTGAATGGCACATACTGTATACACAATCCATGTCTCAATTGTCTTAAAGCTTAAAAATCCTCCTTTATCCTCTCCTCCCCTTCATCTATACTGATTGAGGTGGATTTAACAAGTGACATCAATAATGAATCATAGATTTCACCTGGTCAGTCTTTGGCATGGAAAGAGCAGGTGTTATTCATGTTTTGTACACTCAATGTATAACCCCACTGTCTGTTTTCACGTTGTCTAATTAAAAAAGGAATTAACCACGCATATACACACACACACTTTAGAAATTCCAAAAACGTATCAACCTACTTTAGTATTTGATCCTAATTTGATCCTAATCCAGAGAACAAGAAAACAGCTTACAGTTTACCCCCCTTTGGGTTGTGCCGTGGCGGAGATCTTTGTGGGCTATTCTCTGCCTTGTATCAGGATGGTAAGTTGGAGGTTGAAGATATCTCTCTAGGGGCTGTGCTTTGGCAAAGTGGGTGGGGTTATAGCCTGCCTGTTTGGCCCTGTCCGGGGGTATCATCGGATGGGGCCACAGTGTCTCCTGAGCCCTGTCTCAGCCTCCAATATCTATGCTGCAGTAGTTTATGTGTCGGGGGGCTAGGGTCAGACTGTTATATCTGGAGTATTTCTCCTGTCTTATCCAGTGTCCTGTGTGAATGTAAGTATGCTCTCTCTAATTCTCTCTTTCTCTCTTTTTCTCTTTCTTTCTCTCTTTCTCTCTTTCTTTGTTTCTCTCGGAGGACCTGAGACCTAGGACCATGCCTCAGGACTATCTGGCCTGATGACTCCTTGCTGTCCCCAGTACACCTGACCATGCTGCTGCTCAAGTTTCAACTGTTCTGCCTGCGGCTATGGAACCCTGACCTGTTCACCGGATGTGGTACCTGTCCCAGACCTGCTGTTTTCAACTCTCTAGAGACAGCAGGAGCGGTAGAGATGCTCTGACATTTACTCCTGAGGTGCTGACCTGTTGCACCCTCGACAACCACTGTGATTATTATTATTTGACCATGCTGGTCATCTATGAACATTTGTACATCTTGGCCATGTTCTGTTATAATCTCCACCCAGCACAGCCAGAAGAGGACTACCCACCCCTCATAGCCAGGTTCCTCTCTAGGTTTCTTCCTAGGTTCTGGCCTTTCTAGGGAGTTTTTCCTAGCCACTGTGCTTCTACACCTGCATTGCTTGCTGTTTGGGGTTTTAGGCTGGGTTTCTGTACGGTACTTTGTGACATCAGCTGATGTAAGAAGGGCTTTATAAATACATTTGATTGATTGATTGACTGATTTACTTCTTTAAAAATGTTTGATTACCATCTCGTGGACAGGAACCAGCGCAATGCTCGCTCACCATAAAAATGTTTCAATTTTATTAGTCAAGTTTAAAAGATTGATGTCAATCTTTTAAACGTGTCTAATAAAACTACACACGTCATTCTCTCTGGCACCAAAAGTGACTGACTTTTTCCGAGATAACAAAGGTACAGCAGATCCCCTTACTGTATGGGACACTTTTAAGTGTGCTTTTAGAGGCCATGCAATTCAGTACACATCTATAAAACAAAAGCAATTCAGATCACAAGAGTCCATATTAACAAAGGAAATTGAAGGACTAACAGTACAGTTAGAGAGACATAAAAACTGTGCAATAGAGGCACAGAATAAGTTAGAGGAAAAACAAAAAGAAATGGAGGAACTTATTCAAGAAAGATCCCGTGTAAATATGTTATAAAACATAAAGCGAACTGGATGGAATATGGAGAAAAATGCACAAAATAATTTTTCAATCTTCAATATAGAAATGCGACCAAAGATTTTTGGGGGAAACTTGTTACTGATGATGGAGTCACGCATCATTCACCAAATTATATTTTGAAAGAGGAAGTCAAGTACTTTAAGAATATGTATTAGTTTCAGTCTCCTATATCCACTAACCGAAGCTAATTTTATGGATTTTTTCCAATTAATAATGTAAAATTAACATCTGTACAGAAAGACATGTGAAGGCCAAATTACAGAGGAGGAACTTCTTGATGCAATTAAAGCCTTTAAGACTGGGAAAACTCCTGGGCTGGATGGCATACCAGTGGAAGTATACCAAACTTTTTTTGATATACTCAGAGGACCATTAATAGCATGTTTTAACCACTCCTATATAAATCGTAGATTATCGGACACGCAACAAGAAGGTCTGATTTCATTATTACTGAAACAGGATCAAAGTGCTATCTATAAAGATGCAGTCCATTTCAACAATTGGAGGCACTTCAGTGTTGTAATGCAAAAATTCTAGCTAAATGCTTGGTGCATAGAATTAAAAAGGTATTGTCAGATATTATTCATCCTAATCAGACAGGTTTTTACATGGACGATACATTGGAGATAATACAAGACAAGTACTGGAAACAATAGAATACTATGAAATATCGGGGAAACCCAGGCCTGGTTTTTAGAGCTGATTTCAATTTTGGAGAATCTCTTATAAAATGGGTATGGGTATAGTAACCCAAGTGTAAAATAGTAAATAATGAAAGTTTTAAACTGTCAAGATGAGTAAAAAAAATGTTTGTCCACAAATGGCCTATCTATTTATTATTGCCATCGAAATGTTAGCTGTTAAAATTAGATTCAACAATAATATTAAGGGATTAGAAATCCGTGGCTTAAAAACAAAGGTGTCATTGTAAACTGATGATTTATGTTTTCTTTTAAAATCACAATTAGAATTCCTCCACAGCCTCATAGAGGATCTAGAAACTTTAGCTAACCTCTCTGGATTAAAACCAAATGATGATTAGTGTACTATATTACGTATTGGATCACAAAAAAATTCAACTTTTACATTACCATGTAATTTCCAATAAAATGGCCTGACGGTGACATAGACCTTAAAGATTGGAAAGCTGCCACGATCATCCCCCTCTTCAAAGGGGGTGACACTCTAGACCCAAACTGTTATAGACCTATATCCATCCTGCCCTGCATTTCTAAAGTCTTTGAAAGCCAAGTTAATTAACAGAACACTGACCATTTCGAATCCCACCGTACCTTCTATGCTGTGCAATCCGGTTTCCGAGCTGGTCATGGGTGCACCTAAGCCACGCTCAAGGAACTAAACGATATTATAACCGCCATCGATAAAAGACAGTACTATGCTTCTGTCTTCATCGACCTGGCCAAGGCTTTCGACTCTGTTAATCACCGTATTCTTATCGGCAGATTCAATAGCCTTGGTTTCTCAAATGACTGCCTCGCCTGGTTCACCAACTAATTCGCAGACAGGGTTCAGTGTGTCAAATCGGAGAGCCTGTTGTCCGGACCTCTGGCAGTCTCTATGGGGGTACCACAGGGTTAAATTCTCGGGCCAACTCTTTTCTCTGTAAATATCAACGATGTCGCTCTTGCTGTGGGTGATTACCTGATCAACCTCTACGCAGACGACACCATTCTGTATACATCTAGCCCTTCTGTGAAAACTGTGTTAACTAACCTCCAAACAAGCTTCAATGCCATACAAAATTCCTTCCGTGGCCTCCAACTGCTTTTAAACGCTAGCAAAACCAAATGCATGCTTTTCAACCGTTCGCTGCCCGCACCCGCCCGCCCGACTAGCATCACTACTCTTCTGACCTAAAATACGTGGACAACTACAAATATCTAGGTGTCTGGCTAGACTGTAAACTCTCCTTCCAGACTCATATCAAACATCTCCAATCCAAACTCAAATCTAGAATCGGCTTTCTATTTCGCAAAAAAGCCTCCTTCACTCACGCCGCCAAACTTGCCCTAGTAAAACTGAGTATCCTGCCATCCGTTTTGTTACCAAAGCGCCTTATACCACCCACCACTGTGACCTGTATGCTCTAGTCGGCTGGCCCTCGCTACATATTCGTCGCCAGACCCACTGGCTCTAGGTCATCTATAAGTCTATGCTAGGTAAAGCTCTGCCTTTTCTCAGCTTACTGGTCACGATAACAACACCCATCCTAGCACGCGCTCCTGCAGGTATATCTCACTGGTCATCCCCAAAGCCAACACATCCTTTGGCCGCCTTTCCTTACAGTTCTTTGCTGCCAGTGACTGGAACTAATTGCAAAAATTGCTGAAGCTGGAGACTTACGTTTCCCTCACTAATTTTAAACATCAGCTATCTGAGCAGCTAACCGATCGCTGCAGCTGTACATAGTCCATCTGTAAATAGCCCACCCAATCTACCTACCTTATCCCCATATTGTTTTTATTGCTCTTTTGCACACCAGTATCACTACTTACACACCATCATCTGCTCATCATCATCTGCTCATCTATCACTCCAGTGTTAATCTGCTAAATTGCAATTACTTTGCTACTATGGCCTATTTATTGCTTTACCTCCTCATGCCATTTGCACACACTGTATATAGACTTTCTTTTTTTCTATTGTGTTATTGACTGTACGCTTGTTTATTCCATGTGTAACTCTGTTGCTAAATTGCTAAATAGTTGGGAAGAGATTTTCAATGTACCGATTCCATGGCACATAGATTATGAATTGACATGCAAAACAACGCCAGATTCAAAACTTCACATTTTTCAATTTAAATGATTATACAAAATTCTTGCAACCAAAACACTGTTATACTGTATATATGGGGGATACCACCTTCCCAGCTCTGCAGATTTTGCTGTGAGGAGATTAGGAGGAGTCATTAGATCATTTATTTTGGTACTGTCCATATGTAGCTCGTTTTTGGTCACACGTCCAGGAATGGCTGTAGAATTGCAACATTTACCTAGAAGTAACGCTGCTGGTAGCAATACTGGGTGATTTGAAAAGCCATAGTCAATCAATCAATAATATAATAATTATTTTAACAAAAATGTTTATCTTTAATTTACAATCTGTAGAAGCTATGAGAATAGAAAGGTTCAGTACTTTTGTGAAGCATCACAGCACAGTTGAAAAATATATGGCCAATAGAAATCCAAAATGGATGATGTTAAGAGATAAATGGGAGGGGTTGAATGGAGCCGAAGGGTGGGACTAATAACAACAAGATAACCATTGTAAAACATACGGGGTCTGTAAAATGTATATAGGTTCAGAAATGTTGTGAAATAGCACAGTTACAAATGGAAATCAAACTGGATGGACATCAGAAATAGAGGAAGGACAAAAAAACAAACAAAAAATAACTATTGTAAAATAGATTGTGTCCCTAAAATGTGTATAATCAAATCTCTATTGATGATTTCGCAGATGGATTCAATGTTGTCCTTAGAAATATCCTGGACTCTGTTGCATCACTTTGAACGAAGAAATATAACCTAAAAGAACTATCCCCTGGTACACTGAACTTACCAGAACCCTTAAAGAGGCCACTAGGAAACTAGAACGCATTTGGTGTAAGTGTCACGCCCTGACCCTAGAGAGACGTTTTATTTCTCTATTTGGTTAGGTCAGGGTGTGATGTGGGGTGGGCATTAAAAAAAAAAAAATTCTATGTTTCTTTATTTCTATGTTTTGGCCGGGTATGGTTCTCAATCAGGGACAGCTGTCTATCGTTGTCTCTGATTGGGAATTATACTTAGGTAGCCCTTTTTCCCTCCTTTCAGTGTGGGTAGTTAACTTTGTTAGAGGCATCATAGCCCTGTTAAGCTTCACGTCGTTTTGTTTGTTTGTTGTTTTTGTTGGCAACATTCTAATAAAAAGGAATATGTACATTCACCACGCTGCACCTTGGTCCACTTCTTACGATGCCCGTGACAGTAAGACCAAGCTAGAGGTTTAAACAAGTCATCCGATCTCAATGATGAAAATAAGCATAACCCAAATTTGTATTCAATACAGTTACTGAAATTACCAAAAGCCATAGTGCTATAAATACTACCTACCCTTTACAATATATTAGCTCTGATTACATTACTTTCTTTACAGACAAGTTTGAGTTGATTAGAGATTTTTTTTTAAATAATAACTTAAACTGCTGCCTCACCAATTAACCACTCATATGTATTTGACACGCCCATAATACACAAGCACCATGCCACCTTAGCTACTCTGGAATATTTTAGGCCAATCACACTAGGTGGACTGTCTAAAATTGTTGTGTCCTCCAAACCGTCCACTTGCTCATTAGAACCCATTCCCACCAAGCTACTTAAAGAGCTATTTCCAGTTCCTGTAACCACTTTCCTGAACATCATAAACTCATCCCTGTCCTCAGGCTCTGTACCGAACACTTTCAAAATGGTTGTAATTAATGCCTCTATTGAGGCTTTGAAAAGTTGTAGACCTATTTCAAACCTACCCTTCCTATCTAAAATAAAATTTAAAAAATCAGTTGTCCAGCAGCTTATAGATGTTCTAAATATCCGTCCTTGAGTCCTATCCGTCTGGTTTTAGACGTCAACACAGCACTTAAACCACGCTTATAAAAGTCACTAAAGACTTACTACTTGATTCCGATAATGGCCCCAGCTCTATACTCATGCTTCTCGATTTAAGCGGAGCATTTTATACTATTGACCATCATATTCTTCTCAGACAGCTAGAGACAAATGTTTCGCTCTTACCTGTCAGACAGACTCCAATTCATTCATTTAGACAATGAATCCTCGTCCTTTACTCGTGTCAAATTTTGCGTCTCTCAAGGGTCGGTTTTGGGACCGTTCTTGTTTTCATTGTATATGCTATCCTTAGGAGATATAATTCGTAAACACAACATTTATTTGAATTGCTATGCTGATGATACTCAGCTTTGTCTGTCAATGAGACGTGGGGACATAAAACAGATATCTCACTAAGAGGTCTGTATTGCAGACATAAAAGAGTGGATGACTGCAAACTTGCTTCTTCTAAATTAATTTTAAAAAGCAATGATAATATTCGGCCCCAAAAAACATGGCAGT
This sequence comes from Oncorhynchus mykiss, assembly GCF_057628025.1. Taxonomy (NCBI): domain Eukaryota; kingdom Metazoa; phylum Chordata; class Actinopteri; order Salmoniformes; family Salmonidae; genus Oncorhynchus; species Oncorhynchus mykiss. The sequence continues at coordinate 64,458,227 of NC_143022.1, forward strand.
ATGTGATGGAAATTTCATACGTGCTTTTCTTATAACTAATTTATGTGTTCTATCCATGTGCTGTTCTAATAACCAATTTCTGTGTTCATGCAAGTGAACAAATTCTCACTTTTCAGTAGCTGCAATCTGGCACTACACCCAGACCTTGTTTTGAGAATGAAAGATATCTCAGTTTCAAGGTCTCAGCTTAGAGAGAAAAAGCCTTGTGAGGTATTGGTCGGTCACATGAATGAAACAAAACGGTAATGATTAATTCATTATGCTAAATCATGCAAATATAACATGTCTGTGTATAGTTGTATATAAGACAACTGCTGGGACTGCACATGGAGAGCTCCTGATTGACATGTGTACTATGGTGCATTGAGTTGGTTGGACTCTTTGAGTGTCCCTGTGTAAGAATTTCCACAACAAGCGTACCATCAAATTCCATTGTTAAAATATGCGTCTCTATTATTGTAGCAAAACAATCTGTCAAAGACCTTGGTGTAACACTTGACTATGACTTCTCCTTCAAAAACCTCATAAAGAACACTACCAAATAAGTCATTTTTCATCTAAGGAATTTAGCAAAAAATCTGAAACGTCCTTTTATTTACTTTTTCAGAAAAATACACACGGGTTTGAAAAGACAATTTTATTCCTCAATAATGTCATGACTCTCTCTCCTGGGTGAGGATCAAAAGGACCCATCAGCTAGGCCAATGGCCGACCGATAGCCAAACTCTCAATCTTTCCTGGGGGAGTTGTCCCGGTTTTGTGACTTAACAACCAGATCATAAATACCTGGCAGAAACTCTCCATTTGAGACTTTGCCAAAACTCCAACCTCCAAAAGTGGATAATTAAACAATATTTCTAACATAAAGAATGTGGGAAATGGTTGGTGGGGTTTGAAACAATAATCATGTCATATCATTTCTTATTTTGTGATGTCATTAACTTCTCTAGGTTAGGGGGCAGCATTCGGAATTTTGGATGAAAAGCATGCCCAAATTAAACAGCCTGCTATTCGGGCCCAGAAGATATGATATGCATATAACTGGTAGAATTGGATAGAAAACACTCCAAAGTTTCCAAAACTGTTAAAATAGTGTCTGAGTATAACATAACTGCTTTGGCAGGCGAAAACCTGAGAAAAATCCATTCAGGAAGTCGTTTTTTTGGGGGGTTTTGTAGTTTTCTATTTAATGCCATTACAGTATCCATTGACTTAGGACTCAAATTGCAGTTCCTATGCCTTCCATTAGATGTCAACAGTCTTTAGAAATTGTTTCAGGCTTGTATTCTGATAAATGAGGGAGTAAGACCAGTCTGAATGAGTGGACACTCACGTGTCACAGAGCTTTTTCATGCGCAATCCCGAGAGAGTGCCTTTCTTGTTTACCTTTTATATTGACAACGTTATTGTCCGGTTGAAATATTATAGATAATTTAGGCTAAAAACAACCTGAGATTTGAATATAAACATCGTTTGGCATGTTTCTATGAACTATACAATTTTGATTTTTTGTCTGCCTGTTTTGACTGCGTTTGAGCCTGTGGATTACTGAAGAAAACGTGTTTTGGATATAAAGAGACTTTATCGAACAAAAGGAACATTTATTGAGTAAATGAATGTCTTCTGAGTGCAACCATATGAAGATCATCAAAGGTAAGGGATTCATTTTATCTCTATTTCTGACATGTGTTACTCTTCCACTTGGCTGGCTACTGTTTGTAATGATTTGTCTGCTGGGCTATGTTCTCAAATAATCGTAAGGTATGCTTTCGCCGTAAAGCATTTTTAAAAATCTGACACTGTGGTTGGATTCACAAGAAGTTCATCTTTAAACCTATGTAAAATATGTTTTGTTTTCTGAATTTTTATAATGACTATTTCTGTATTTGAATTTGGCACTTTGCAATCTCACTGGATGTTGGCCAGGTGGGACCCTAGCGTCCCACATACCCTAGAGAGGTTAAGGATGGTAAAACAAGATAACTGTAACTCTGAAGATGTACACATTCTAGTTTGCATGAGACTGTTGTATGAAATAAATGACTAAGTATAAGAATACTTTTGTGAAGATAAAATGTGATTTTAGACTTCTAAATTAGATAATTGTTTTCATATAAACTTTTGCCAAGTCAGTAACAACACCCATGTGAGCACAGACTTCATGTCAACTTGATGGAACGTCCCCTTTTTACCCAAGCTTAAAAAAGGACTCTTAACCAAATTTACATTAGACCAAAACATGCTTGGTTGCTGCCGGTGTGTAAAGTGGTCCTAGCTGTTCACTGAATAATCAACCATTGAGACCAGTCTACGTGCAGCGCGAGCTGAATAAGTGACAAATGGTTTAAAACTACAAGACCAGAAAATGCTAAGATCCTCTGAAACTCTCGACGAGTGAAGAAGATGAAGACTACACCGGAACATTCACAGTCTGCAGCTGTTTAAGTGCTGTAGTCTAGGAAACTCGACCAAAGACGAGAGGGAAAGAACATTTCCCTCTCACCACCATGTGGTATATCTGATGTATCCATTCTAACGAACACTCCAAAACAAAATAAGCCTTCAACTTCATGATGCTCTCTGCGCTTTTAACGGACCTCTGAGACTATCACAGTGCAGGTGCATTTATACGGAGACTTGCTTACACACAGGTGGATTGTATTTATCATCATTAGTCATTTAGGTCAACATTGGATCATTCAGAGATCCTCACTGAACTTCCGGAGAGAGTTTGCTGCACTGAAAGTAAAGGGGCTAAATAATTTTGCACGCCCAATTTTTCAGTTTTTGATTTGTTAAAAAAGTTTGAAATATCCAATAAATGTCGTTCCACTTCATGATTGTGTCCCACTTGTTGTTGATTCTTCACAAAAAAATACAGTTTTATACCTTTATGTTTGAAGCCTGAAATGTGGAAAAGGTCGCAAAGTTCAAGGGGGCCGAATACTTTCGCAAGGCACTGTATATGTTGCATTTCTAAATCCGAATGAGCGGTTGTTAGGGTGCTAAATATTCATATTTACGGTGAGCATAGTTTCCAAATGTTGTTAGGATAAGCCCAATCTCTTTGTCTTTCCCGCTCTTTCTGTCCCTACCCCCTTTTCATTTGTGTAACAAGCCGTCATACTGGGTTAGTCCACTAGGGACTGTGTTTCATTGCATTATGATAGTAATCAATAATCTATACTGTGTGTGTGTTTTTGTATTTCTGTGTGATTATTTAGTTAGTAAATAAAAAGGTAAGCCAATTTATGTATCGCTGAATCATCACTTAGGTTAGGGTTTGTGAAGATTTATGAGGTCAACGACGTTCAGAATGAGACTGATGAGGTAATAATAAATGAATAACTGACTGTTATCTATAGATATGTACATATCTTATAATAGATTAATTCGGGAGATAGTAACTCGTTAAATAAGTTTTCCCGTGGTGCCCCAAGTTACTAATGAGTTAACTTCTTTGGGACTGTGAGGCAGTATTGAGTAGCTTGGATAAAAAGGTGCCCAGAGTAAACTGCCTGCTATTCAGGCCCAAAAGCGCAAATATGCATTTAATTAGTAGATTTGTATAGAAAACACTCTGAAGTTTCTACAACTGTTTGAATGATGTCTGTGAGTATAACAGAACTCATTTGGAAGGCAAAAACCTGAGACAAAATCCAACAAGGAAGTGGGAAATCTGAGGTTTGTAGGTTTTCAAGTCTTTGACTATCCAAGATATAGTGTAAATTTAGTTCGATTGCACTTCCTAGGGCTTACACTAGATGTCAACAGTCTTTAGAACCTTGTTTCAGGCTTCTACTGTGAAGGGGGTGCGAATAAGAGCTGTTTGAGTCAGGGGTCTGGCAGAATGCCATGAGCTAAATCATGTGCGCGGAAGTGAAAGCTAGCTGCATTCCTTTTCATTTCTAAAGACAAAGGAATTGTCCGGTTGAAACATTATTGAAGATTTATGATAAAAACATCCTAAAGATTGATTCTATACATCGTTTGACATGTTTCTACGAACTGTAATATAACTTTTTTGACTTTTCGTCTGGTCTAATTGTGCCTGCGCCTCATGAATTTGGATTTGTGAACTAAACGCGCAAACAAAAAGTAGGTATTTGAACGTAAATGATGGACTTTATCGAACAAAACAAACATTCATTGTGGAACTGGGATTACTGGAAGTGCAGTCAGATGAAGATCATCAAAGGTAAGTGAATATTTATAATGCTATTTCTGACTTCTGTTGACTCCACCACATGGTGCCTGAGCGCTGTACTCAGATTATTACATGGTGTGCTTTTTCCATAAAGCTTTTTTGAAATCTGACATAGTGGTTGCATTAAGGAGAAGTATATCTTTAATTCCATGCATAACACTTGTATTTTCATCAACATTTATGATGAGTATTTTTGTAAATTGATGTGGCTCTCTGCAAAATCACCGGATGTTTTGGAAGTAAAACATTACTGAACATAACGCGCCAATGTAAACTGAGATTTTTGGATATAAATATGAACTTTATCAAACAAAACATACATGTATTGTGTAACATGAAGTCCTATGACTGTCATCTGATGAAGATCATCAAAGGTTAGTAATTCATTTGATCAATATTTCTGCTTTTTGTCACCTGACCTTGTCAGCCAATCAGAGGCCCACCTGGGGTAAGATAACTACCATGCTGACCACAGCTCCAGGCTGACCCCAGCTCTTTAAACTCATGGGCTCCCCACCAACACACCAGGTGGACAGTCCTCCGCTCTGGACTTCCTAACTATGTGTTAGTGCATGAATTACCATGTAAATGGACTTTGTTGGGGTTCAGGAAATCACTTCCACTGGGTTCCCTCTTAAGTGTGGCAATAAACGTGTATTCTGTATATCTGTCTCCTACTGGAAATTACCAAGCCTTATAACTGAGGCGCCAGGACAGTTGTACCTATATCTAAACTGGCACCTCTTTCGAGACCACTACCAGTTGGTGGTGTTCTATTTTAATACTACATTTTCAAAATTGACTATAAAACATTCTATTTTCGCACACCCAAAATCCATACTATTTACGGGTTTTCGGACACGGCCAAAGTCCATAGGCCTAGAACTGGTTGACTCACTTGAGGATCTGTGGACTGGCAAAGGATAGGAGGTCCGTTATGAGCTTGAAGATAGCTGATTCCCACAGGACCCCTTTAAATGTGGTAGCGATGGTGGGGATGAGCCACGACTTGGGGTAGTATTCCTTCTCTTCTTTCTTCTTCTTCTTCTTCTCCTCCTTCTTCTCCTTTTCATCCCCCTTTTCCTCCTAGTAAAGTGAAATAGATCAATCAGTACTGTTTCAGAGAAAGTTGAGGTATTCAGGTAACTCAGCCTATTTAAACGGTTATGGCAGACTTTTTAAAATAAAATAAAAATCACGGCCATTGTCCATAATTGTCAGTTACATGATTATACAATGCACGTGCCAACCCTATTCAGAGCTGGAAAGTAGTGAAAATAAATAAATGTTTGTGGTATAAAATATTAATATAAGAACATTTATTGAAATTAACATATACACACCATCTTATGTAATGAAATAGGTCTAAGGTAAGATCTCTGTATAAATATATTTCTACCTTGGTAGCTTGAGTCCATAGAGCCATTAGAAATGTTCTCATTTTAGTAAGTATAAAAGCTGATCATTGTTCACAAAGCTGGAGTGTTTGTCAGGAGTGTTTGGGGTAAAACATTTGTTTTGTACTGATACTGCTCACCTTGCATGATATGAGTCAAATAGAAAGGGATTGACTGCGTGAGAGACCAAACTAAATAAATCCCCTTTTCTGTGTGTGTTTTTTAACGTGTTTTTTTGTGTGTTATTTATTTTGTGTATGTTTGTGTGTGTGCGCACGTGCATGTTTGAATATTTTTACGAGTGTGGGTTGCTCTCACCATCATCAGCACATCCTGGCTGACCCCCTTCCCCAGCCTATTCTGATGCCCGTTTTGGAGGCCCTCTCCCTGGCCTTTGCTTGCCTTCTCCTCCCCTCTCTTCCTCATTTTGGTCTGAAGTCTGGTTCTGGCTGCTTTCAGCTCTGTCTGCATGGTCTGCAGGAAACGCTGACTGATCTGGAGAGTACTCTCTGCCTCACTTAGCTCCCACAGGTCCTTCTGGACCAGAGGGCGCTTGAAACCATTTAGCACCATGCTGAAGGAGGTAGGAAGGGAGAGAGAGTGAAAAAGAGAGTCAAAACCAGATCCTTAAAGACCCAGACCAAGACCAGAACCCTTGAGATCCAGATCTACATCCAGACCCAATCTCTTGTGAGCCAGACTTACAGACTAAAAGACATGTTTTGAAGACAGTGAGGAAAATCCGCGATACTATACCTGTTGAACCAATTGAAAGTGATTCTGCTGAGAAATGCGGCTCCAACCTCTGGGTTCTAAAACACACCAACAAGACAGAGTGAGCCATTTCTTAGGCAAAACAATATCTTTAGAATAACTTTATTCATATACGTTGTTGAGATGCTCTTTTCCAGTATATCGACCTGATTAGTGAGTATAGGTGAACAATGTAAAACAATTGACAATAATATCTGGCAACTGTTCAGCACGTAGTTAGGTACCTTTTTGACTAGATCCTCTGCTTCCCGGGGGACATCTGCGAAGGCAGACAGGATGAGGGCGATCAACTCCAGCCCGAAGGAGATGTAGAAGAGACAGAAACGAGGAAGGTCTGGGATCTCTCCCTGGAGAGAGAGGGGGGGATGCATATAGAGAAGGAGTCAGAGGCTGATGTCCAAACGCGCCGACAGGCATGGCAGCTCTGCTTCTAGCTCCTGAGCAACTTTGCTGTAATTTTGTTTTGAATTGTTAGATACTACTGCACTGTTGGAGCTAGGAACACAAGCATTTCACTACACCCGCAATAACATCTGCTAAAAAAATTTATATGTGACCAATAACATTTTATTTGAAGTAGACAGCCCTCGGCCCTCAACCCTCAGCCCTTGAATGATGTTTTACATATTCACATCTGAGTGAACCTTCAAATGTCCTTGCCCAAGCGAGGGAGAATGATGATCTGATAGTCAACGTACTTAGTTGAAAGCTTGGAAGTTGTGCTTAATAAGAACCAACCTCAAGCAATTTATGCACCTAGCAAGCTAATGCAGCACTCTTGTCAGGTTTATCATTTGGTTATTTATTCCAATATATTTTTGAATTTCCAAAAATATTTTTAGGTAGATAGCTAGCCTGTTAAAGATATGGCTGACTACTGCCCCCTTTGGAGAAATTGCGTGCCCATAGTAAACTGAAAAAAAATATGTCAAAAATTGCTAATATATGCATATAATTATATATATAATTAACATATAACATATAACATATAATTATTATTGGATAGAAAACACTCTAAAGCTTCTAAAACCGTTGGAATTATGTCTGTAAGTATAGCAGAACTCACAGGGCAGGCATTCTTCCAAACTAGTTTTGTGGTCATGAAAGTTGGGGCAACTTTGACGTCATCGCCCCCACCCTTCCCAACCAGCTATGGATCTGGGGACACTTTCTATGTCTTCCACTAGATGTCCTCATTCAGTAGAGTGTTTAATCGTTCAAATCCCGCGAGAATTGGCCCTATGGGAGTGAATTGAGTGAGTGCCGCGAGAAAATACCTGTGCATTAGGGCGCGAATTGGTCCCAGCCAGTCCTTTGTTCCAGCACTCCGGAGAAGGACAAACAATGACCGGTTGAATTGAAAATTGTTTTGTATGTTTATAACATCCTAAAGCTTGGTTCTGCACTTAGTTTGACCTGTTTAGTCGACATATAATATGTAATTTTGAAGTTTTGATGCGCAACTTTTCCGGACCAGAGGACATTTTGGGTGCATTTCAGCTGATGTTATTAGCAGTAGCTAATACAAAGACGCAAGACTTGAAACCAAACAATGTTTTGGGTAAGTATGAACCCTTCCAGTACATTCTGAACGAAGACCATCAAAGGTAAGGGAATATTTATGCTGAAATCTGTGTTTCTGTTGACTCCAACATAGCGGAGAAATATAGCTTATATCTGAGCGCCGTCTCAGAATATTGAATAGTGAGCGATTTCTGTAACGTTAAAAATAAATGTAACAAAGCGATTGCATTAAGAAGCAGTGTATCTTTCTAACTATATGTAGAACATGTATATTTAGTCAAAGTTTATGATGTCTATTTACGTTATCTTGCGGCGCTACCTACATTTTCTGCAGACATTTTTGAGTATTTTCTGAACATGAATTCAATGTAAATGGACATTTATGGATATAAATGGCATATTATTGAAAAAAAAATGTACTGTGTAACATGTCCTATTACTGTCATCTGATGAAGATTTTCAAAAGGTTAGTGAATTATTTATTTTTTAATCCTGCTTTTATAATTTTATATTTTCTGGGACAAAATGGCTGCCTCTTGTCTTGGTTTTGGTGGTGGTCTAATATAAATATGTGGTGTGTTTTCGCCGTAAAACATTTAAAAAATCTGACATGCTGGGTAGATGAACAAGGTGTTTATCTTTCATTTGAGCTATTGGACTTGTTAATGTGTGGAGGTTAAATATTTCTAAGAATATTTTTGCGTTCCATGCGCCACCGTTCCAGCTGAACGTGGGAGGGGATGTTCCCAAAAGGGATCCCTAAATCCTCATCAGGCTAGCTACGTTTTATAGGCTCCTTGCTATGAGTCTGAGTCACTTTGAACATCATATTCCCATTTGCCACCACTAAAATTAATGTAATCTATACATTTTTATTTGCTAGCTAGCATGCAAGCGTAATAATGTTCTCTCACATGCCGACTAATGAAGTCAGGTTGATTCAATTTGACACTTCGCGGCCGCCGGAGTTTGACATGTGACTACAGTTTTCATTGACTTGTGGGCCATAACAACCCCAATAAGTGATCAAAGTTGTTCAATTGCTCCCTGAAGCTAAATCGAGGACCGAGGGGGTAACTTTTGTGAATTGGACCACCACTTAAGATGGGAATCAAACTGAATTTGGTTTCGATGTGGATTCCTCTGAGGGAAAGTGGCTAGCGCGAGGGTTGAGGGGGTAAAAATTACGCGATTGGACCACTGCCAGAGAGAAAGAACATGAGCATTAAACACCCTGTCTGTACTTAAGTGATCTTTTTCTGTATCATATAAAGTGAACACAAGTTAGTCATTTGCTTATAATTTGCTCAGAGGGTTGATATAGAAGGAGTCAAATAGAGCGAAAGAGAACATGAATCATCCTGACTGTATGTACCACCTAAAGTAAACATAAGTATAATCTTTTATTTTATTTTAAACACTCCCACTTGTCTTTTCCGACTAGCACTGACTTTGCTGATAACTACTTTATTGATGAAAAATGTGACTATATGACTATGATATGTGGTTGTCTGACCTGACTGTCTTAAGGTGAATGCTGTAAGTCACTCTGGATAAGAGTGTCTGCTAAATGACTCAAATGTAAATTTAATCATCTGTCATTGCTTCCCCTTTCCCTCCTTCCCTTCAGCCCTCCTTCCCTCCCTCTGTACCATTCTGAGGGCCTCTCGTAGCAGGGTCTGGAAGGGGAAGACATCACAGACCACCAGGATCAGCCAGAAGAGGAACAGAGTAGTAGAGTCCACCGCTCCCTCTCTCCTCCTCACTCCCTCCTGACTGAGTACCAGCAGAATCTAAAGGGGAATACAATAATACAGTCTTTTATTTAGCAAACAGCCACAGTGGGAAAAAAAGACACAAGGAAAACCACAACGAATCACAACCGAATAGAAACTAGATACACTGTCACATCTGTACACTGTGGTACGAACAACACAAAATGTTTGTATCTGTCCCAATTTTTTTCAACTTCAGTTAATACATAAATAGATCAATGAAAAGGTTTACCCATGAGACAGCGAACAGAATGGGGTTGGCATAGAAAACCCAAGGGTTTTTCTCTGTCGCAGTGGTGTCTCTGGTTGGACCATAGTCCTCTCCTAACGTCACAGCTAGACCTGCTATGGCGGTCAGGAACAACAGGCCAACCACAATCTGGGGAGGAGGGAGAGGTGGGAAGGAGAGTGAGATAGTGACAGATGAAGCGATGCAGAAATAATCTCTGTTACTTGCTTAAAGATTCAGGGTCAATGTCACAGAGATAAAAAAAATACCTCACTTGAAAGTGCTGATAAGTCCCAGAGTAGGCTTAATTTGAGTTTGTAAACAGAGAATAGAGTTAACCTGTTTACAGAGGTCTGAGGGGGCAACGTCGTAATGAAGTCATGGTAATGACATCATTACAACTTTTATTACATCATGGTCAGGTTTTATACTGGTTGAGTAAGGACGTTTTCTTAACGTATTTTTAGCAACCCAAAAAGCATGTCTTTGTCAGGTTGTAATCTGTGTATCTGACCAAAAAACTACCCAAATATGAAATATTTGCAATGTCTGTCTGCCTTTACCGGTTTGTAATCAGAAACCAGCTTGTTGCACTCTGGTTGTACAGTGGGGCAAAAAAGTATTTAGTCAGCCACCAATTGTGCAAGTTCTCTCACTTAAAAAGATGAGAGAGGCCTGTAATTTTCATCATAGGTACACTTCAACTATGACAGACAAAATGAGAAAAAAAATCCAGAAAATCACATTGTAGTATTTGGTCACCTACAAACATGCAAGATTTCTGTCTCTCACAGACCTGTAACTTCTTCTTTAAGAGGTTCCTCTGTCCTCCACTCGTTACCTATATTAATGGCACCTGGTGGAACTTGTTATGGGTATAAAAGACACCTGTCCACAACCTCAAACAGTCACACTCCAAACTCCACTATGGCCAAGACCAAAGAGCTGTCAAAGGACACCAGAAACAAAATTGTAGACCTGCACCAGGCTGGGAAGACTGAATCTGCAATAGGTAAGCAGCTTGGTTTGAAGAAATCAACTGAGGGAGCAATTATTAGGAAATGGAAGACGTACAAGACCACTGATAATCTCCCTCGATCTGGGGCTCCACGCAAGATCTCACCCCGTGGGGTCAAAATGATCACAAGAACGGTGAGCAAAAATCCCAGAACCACACGGGGGGACCAAGTGAATGACCTGCAGAGAGCTGGGACCAAAGTAACAAAGCCTACCATCAGTAACACACTACGCCGCCAGGGACTCAAATCCTGCAGTGCCAGACGTGTCCCCCTGCTTAAGCCAGTACATGTCCAGGCCCGTCTGAAGTTTGCTAGAGAGCATTTGGATGATCCAGAAGAAGATTGGGAGAATGTCATATGGTCAGATGAAACCAAAATATAACTTTTTGGTAAAAACTCAACTCGTCGTGTTTGGAGGACAAAGAATGCTGAGTTGCATCCAAAGAACACCATACCTACTGTGAAGCATGGGGGTGGAAACATCATGCTTTGGGGCTGTTTTTCTGCAAAGGGACCAGGACGACTGATCCGTGTAAAGGAAAGACTGAATGGGGCCATGTATCGTGAGATTTTGAGTGAAAACCTCCTTCCATCAGCAAGGGCATTGAAGATGAAACGTGGCTGTGTCGTTCAGCATGACAATGATCCCAAACACACCGCCCGGGCAACGAAGGAGTGGCTTCGTAAGAAGCATTTCAAGGTCCTGGAGTGGCCTAGCCAGTCCCCAGATCTCAACCCCATAGAAAATATTTGGAGGGAGTTGAAAGTCCGTGTTACCCAGCAACAGCCCCAAAACATCACTACTCTAGAGGAGATCTGCATGGAGGAATGGGCCAAAATACCAGCAACAGTGTGTGAAAACCTTGTGAAGACTTACAGAAAACGTTTGACCACTGTCATTGCCAAAAAAGGGTATATAACAAAGTATTGAGAAACTTTTGTTATTGACCAAATACTTATTTCCCACCATAATTTGCAAATCAATTCATTAAAAATCCTACAATGTGATTTTCTGGATTTTTTTCTTCTCATTTTCTCTGTCATAGTTGAAGTGTACCTATGATGAAAATGACAGGCCTCTCTCATCTTTTTAAGTGGGAGAACTTGCATAATTGGTGGCTGACTAAATACTTTTTTGCCCCACTGTATGTCTTCACGACCAGAAAAGTAGAGATTACAAACAGAAATTAACAATGTGCCAAATGTTGCCCACCGGGGCATATCGTGGACAGGGGCTTTGTTTACCTGTTTACAGAGGTATAGTTTGGACAGGTGTTTAGTGGGGGTGGCCTTCCTGCAGAGCACTGCTATGTGCCAGGGGGCACAGAGCCACAGGAAGCCCAGCGGAGCCCACACCAACACGGTCTGCTCCACACACACTGGCAGGTCTGGGTCCTCACGCTGCAGGAACGACGAGTTCTAACAGAGAGAAACACACATTTTTCATAGTGTCTCACACACACACGCTTGTATGCATGCAGACACACACACGCACAAATACGCACACACTTAAACACACACACACAGGTCCAAACTCACCTATGTACTGACCCAGAAGCACTAAGCCTTCCCTCCAACTCCCTGATGATCAATTTAATCAAATATGACTCATAGGTCATTAAATATGAAGGCCAAAGAAGCATGAACCCCACCTGGAGGGAGTGTGTGTGTGTGTGTGTGTGTGTGTGTGTGTGTGTGTGTGTGTGTGTGTGTGTGTGTGTGTGTGTGTGTGTTGTGTGTGTGTGTGTGTGTGTGTGTGTGTGTGTGTGTGTGTGTGTGTGTGTGTGTGTGTGTGTGTGTGTGTGTGTGTGTGTGTGTGTGTGTGTGTGTGTGTGTGTGTGTGTGTGTGAGTGAGAGAGACAGATACAGAGGGTGGCTGTGTAATTGTGTTTTTACAAGCCATGTTTGGGCTTATGTGTTTGTGGACATGTTCCAGGTGGCTTCTGAAGAGGCTGTGGTTGCCACTTTACAGAACTGGGATCTGAGTGCCACTGACTCCATGCTGTCGAAGATGAAGGCAGAGGAACAGAGCAGGGCGGAGGAAGAGGAAAAGCAGAACGAGCGCGCGCGATAAGATGAGCTGTAAGATTCCCACAAGCCTCTCTGGTTTAATAACTCCGGATATGGTCCAGAGCAGGTCATAGTGTCAGACAGCTCGACACACAGCTCGACACACACACAAACTGATTACATTTTTTTAAACTTTCAAATCAATTATATATAGCCATTGATTCTTAAAGAATGTAACTTATAAAGGCCTCATGAGCTTAGTTCAACTGTCTAACCCCATCAGAACCCAAAATATAAGCTTATTTTACCCCACTGTTTGTAAACAATGTCATTGTAAATTGTAGAATTTGGTAGTACGTCCAACCGGCCTCTGAAACGCAGACCACGTGTAACCACGCCAGCACAAGACTTTCCCATCTGGCTTCTACACCTGCGGGATCATCTGGAACCAGCCACCCAGACAGCTGATGATACTGTGGGTTTGCACAACCAAATAATTTCTGTACAAACTGTCAGATACAGTCGAAGGAAAGCTCATCCGCATGCTCGTCGTCCTCACCTAGGTCTTGACCTGACTGCAGTTCGGCGTCATAACCGACTTCAGTGGGCAAATGCTCACCTTCGATGGCCACTGGCACGCTGGAGAAGTGTGCTCTTCATCCCGGTTTCAACTGTACCGGGCAGATGGAAGACAGCATATATGGCATTGTTTGGGCTAGCAGTTTGCTGATGTCAGCGTTGTGAACAGAGCGGTGGGGTTACGGTAAGGGCGGGCATAAGCTACGGATAACGAACACAATTGGATTTTATTGATGCCAATTTGAATGTACAGAGATACTGTGACGTGATCCTGAGGCCCATTGTCGTGACATTCATCCACCTCCATCACCTCATGTTTCAGCATGATAATGCACGGCCCCATGTCGCAAGGATCTGTACACAATAGTTGGAAGCTGAAAATGTCTCAGTTCTTCCATGGCCTGCGTACTCACCAGACATGTCACCCATTGAGCATGTTTGGGATGCTCTGAATCGACGTGTATGACAGCGTGTTCCAGTTCCCGCCAATATCCAGAAACTTCGCACAGACATTGAAGAGTGGGACAACATTCCATAGGCCACAATCAACAGCCTGATCAACTCTATGCAAAGGAGGTGTGTCGCGCCGCATGAGGCAAATGGTGGTGAAACCAGATACTGACTAGTTTTCTGATCCACGCCCTTTTTTTATTTACCTGTGACCAACAGATGCATATCTGTATCCCCAGTCATGTGAAATCCATAGATTAGGGCATATTTATTTATTTCAATTGACTGATGGCCTAATATGAACTGTAACTCAGTAAAACCTTTGAAATTGCTGCGTGTTGTGTTTATATTTGTGTTCAGTGGTAGTACTTTTAAGTGTGGTATCAATGGGTACTTTCTGGTACTACTTCAAATAATTCATTGCTATTCACCGCTAAATGATTTATGGTGAGAGAAAGAGACTGCACTCTGACTTACTAGCAATAGCATGCACCAAGTCTAAAGAGCTGAGTCAAGATGACTTAACAGTGTCATAACAACCCAGTCACGTTTTCACTCAATGAGCTCTCTCCCTGCCCTGACCATGTCCATGGTGAGATAAGAACATTAGCGTGATCTAAATAAAGGAAACTGTTACGACAAAAGCCACAATTACTAAAGGATACACTAAAGAGCACATTAAAGAGCTAACCTCACATTAGAATCCTTTATAATCAAAAAATAGATCATGCTTTTAGAGTGAAAAAATACAAGAAGCCTCGAATGAACTTATGTCTTGAAAATACTCTGCGATTCATCTTGAGATTCATCTTGGAATAACTTTAAATGTGGTCTTTACATAAATGTTTGGTTAGGTAAAAAAAAAAATGCAGTAACCCACCAAATGGCTTTGAAAATGTTTTAGCAACCTACAGTACTAAACAAACAGAGGCCAATGTCCTCCTGATACAGACAAAACAATCATCCCAGTAGGTTCTCTGAAGGTTAACTGGAAGTTATTTAAAATTTAAAGATAATATTTTTAGGACAATGGATTTTTTTGAAGCAAACTTTTGCTGCGCTACCAAGAGTCTTTTCATTTTCGGTTGGCACCACTACTAGCTTGAAAGCAAGGTTATGAGAGCATTTTTCTCTGGTAGTTCTACTCACCCAGAAGATGGATCCACAGTACTTCTCCAGAGCTTCAGTAGTCATTGTGTCCCCGGAGTCAGCTCTGGTCAGGAAGACACGACAGGACAATAACACACACACTCCTCACACTCCACAGGCTCAGCTCCGATCAAGGCTAGTCTCTCTGGCCTTTCTGCTCCAACAACAGTAGAAAACAAGCACACGCTCCAGAGGTTCCCCTCCAATCAGAAGATGGGACACTATTGGTTGAGTCTTCTGAATTGCTCCACTCCGTCAACAGCAGAACACACAAACACACTCCGCAGATACAATTTGCTCACATACACCGAGACAATCGCAGGACGTGACTCAGCAGGGCTTTGAGCTTTGAAGCTCTTTAATGGACAAGAGGTCTCCTCACACACACACACACACGCATACACACACACCCAGGCACAGGCCAGGGTTGTATTGGTAGTGTAAAGAGAGGTTAATGCTTAACTCCGACCCTGACTGAAGACATAATTCCCTTTTTAGGGCTTCTCCCTCTACTGCAAATGTAATAAAGTAATTGGCAACGTGTCTGAACATTCACACACAGAACACACGCACACATAAACAAATGTCTCCCGAGGGGTGTGTGAGCGCACCCCAGTCCGAAACACAACCAATCCAACCTCTTCCTGTGAAGATCCAGCCCGCTACGAGGCCCGCTGCCGCTTCTCTTCACTCATAACAAGCCTGACTAAAGTCCAGAGTTTGAGTTTGTGAGTAAAAGACAGAGAGAGAGAGAGAGAAAGGGAGAGAGAGAGAAGACCCAAGCTTGTATAAAGACCTCCCACCCTTCCTCTCTCATTCCATTGTGAGTGTTTGGGGCTGAGTTTTGTATACACCAGAAATGTTCCCTCAGAAGAGGAAGTGGGGAGGGAGGGAGAGTAAGAGGAGAGGATGGGCCTCTTTAAGTCTCTCTTCTTTTCTCCTCTGCCAAACATGGCCCCTCGCTCTCTTCTTTTCTCCCCTGTTTTACTTACTTTCCTTCTGCTCAGACCTATTCCTCCGTGTTTAAGTAATGTCCGATAAACGTCACAGGATAAGTGATTTGCATCATTAGATGGGAGGGGAGCTAACTGAGCGTAGCCTGAAAAACATGTGTCAGACACAATTTGCTTTGATAGTCTGTGGCTGAACGAAAGCCAAAGAGAGGGAGGGATGGGGAGAACTGTGAAGAGCTTGAGTGTTGTCCAACTGGGTACCATTGTGCCCAGTCAAACCCAGTAAGACACACACCCATAAACACAACACACACACGCATACTATCACACACACATACACATACACCCACACATACACACATACGAACACACAACATGGCTCTGACAGAGATGGTCGCCCCGTTTCAAGTCCTTAGGAAACTATGCAGTATTTCGTTTTTTTTATGTATTATTTCTTACATTGTTACCCCAAGAAATCTTAAGTCTTATTACATACAGCCAGGAAGAACTATTGGATATAAGAGAGACGTCAACTTGCCAACATTACGACCAGGAATACGACTTTCCCAAACAGATCCTCTGTTTTACCACCACCCAGGACAATGGATCTAATCCCAGAAGCTGACCCAAAAAAACGGTGCCGCAGAAGGGGCAGACGGAGCGGCCTCCTGGTCAGGCTCCGTAGACGTACACATCGCCCACTGCTCCCGAGTATACTACTCGCCAAAGTCCAGTCTCTTGACAACAAGGTAGATGAAATTTGAGCAAGGGTTGCCTTCCAGAGAGACATCAGAGATTGTAACATTCTCTGTTTCACGGAAACATGCTTCTCTCGGGATATGTTGTCAGAATTGGTTCAGCACCCGGGCTTCTCCATGCACCGCGCCAACAGAGATAAACACCTTTCTGGGAAGAGGAAGGGCGGGGTGTATTCTTCATGATTAATGACTCATGCTGTAATCATAACAACATACAGGAACTCAATACCTTCTGCTCTGGACCCAGTGGGACCCAGTGGGATTGGACCCAGTGGGATTCGGCTTATGATGGGACGGCTGCCGGGTGCCAGTTGGAGCTCTACCTGGCGACCGTCCACCCGGCTCCGTCGGGATACGAGAGCGTGTCCGCCCTCATCTCCTGTCTGTCAGGGAAAGTGCTTGAGTGGGCCAACGCTGAATAGGGAAGTATAGTATCCGCTATGAGTATTTCACCCACCGCTTCCGGGCTGTCTTCGATCATCCACCTGAGGGGAGAGCGGCGGGGGAACGCTTGTTCCATCTCAGTCAGGGGATGAGGAGCACACAGGAATTCGCACTGGACTTCAGCGCGGGATGGAATGAGAGCGCCCCGATCGACCATTACCGGTGTAGTCTATGTGAGGACGTTCGTCCGGAGCTGGCCTGCAGGGACACCACCCTTACCCTAGACCAGCTAGTGGATTTATCCATCCGGCTGGATAACCTGAAGGTCACCCGCGGACTTCCGGATCAGGGTCCGTCCATTCTATCCCCCAGCACCTCCGATCCTACACCTATGGAGCTCGAGGGGGGCTGTTTCCTGCACTACTTGTAGCCGAAGAGGACACACTGCTGGTCGGTGTTGGAGAGGTTCCCCAGGAAGTCGAGGCAGCAGGCAGGGCACTCGTGGATCATCCCAGGTGAGTAGGCACCCAACTCACCCAGAGCTTCCTGTTGCACACATATGTATATTTATAGAATTTCCTGAGTTTTCCCCGCATTCCCAGCATAAGGCACTAGTAGATACAGGCGCAGCTGGGAACTTTATTGACCGTTCGTTTGCTCTTAGATTAGGGATCCCTATTGTTCCTGTTGATGTACCCTTCTCTGTACATTCCTTAGATAGTCGTCCTTTAGGGTCGGGCCTGATTAGGGAGGTCACAGCTCCACAATGTATGATAACGCAGGAGGGTCATGAAGAGGGAATTAGTCTCTTCCTGATTGATTCTCCTGCGTTTTTATGTGGTGTTGGGGCTTCCCTGGTTGGCTTATCATGACCCCACTATTTCGTGGCAACAGAGGGCTCTCAAGGGATGGTCACGCCAGTGTTCAGGGAGGTGTATAGGTGTTTCCATAGGTGCAACTACGGTGGAGAGTCCAAACCAGGTATCCACCATGCACATCCCCCCTGAATATGACGATTTGGCTCTCACCTTCATTTGAAGGCAACTCAACTACCACCCCATCGACGGGGTGATTGTGCGATAAATCTCCTGGTAGATGCAGTACTTCCCAGGAGTCAAGTGTATCCTCTGTCACAGGAGGAGACGGCGGCTATGGAAACATATGTCACCGAATCTCTGGGACAGGGATACATTCGGCCTTCCACTTCACCTGCCTCCTCAAGTTTCTTTTTTGTGAAGAAGAAGGATGGAGGTGTACGCCCTTTCATTGACTATAGAGGTTTCAATCAGATCATGGTGAAGTATAGTTACCCGCTGCCTCTCATAGCCAGTGTGACCGAGTCATTGCATGGGGCACCCTTCTTCACCAAATTGGATCTCAGGAGTGCTTACAACCTGGTGCGTATCCGGGAGGGGGATGAGTGGAAGACGGCATTAGGTACCACCTCTGGGCACTATGAGTTCCTCGTCATGCCGTACGGGTTGATGAATGCTCCATCCGTCTTCCAATCCTTTGTAGATTACATTTTCAGGGACCTGCATGGGCAGGGTTTAGTGGGGTATGTAGATGACATTCTAATATACTCCGCTACATGCACCAAGCATGTGTCTCTGTTGCTCAAGGTGCTTGGTCGACTGTTGGAGCATGACCTGCACGTTAAGGCTGAGAAATGTCTGTTCTTCCAACAGTCTCCTTCCTAGGGTACTGCCTGTCCGAGTCAGGGGTGGAGATGGAGAATGACCGCATTTCAGCCGTGCGTAATTGGCCGACTCCAACCACCGTAAACGAAGTGCAGCGGTTCATAGGGTTTTCCAACTACTACCGGAGGTTTATCCGGGGCTTTGGTCAGGTAGCGGCTCCCATTACCTCTTTGCTGAAGGGGGGACCGGTGCGACTGCAGTGGTCAGCTGGGGCAGACAGGGCTTTTGGTCACCTGAATGCTCTGTTTACCTCAGCTCCTGTGTTGGCTCATCCTGATCCCTCCTTAGCGTTCATAGTAGAGGTGGACGCATCCGAGGCTGGGATAGGAGCTGTGCTGTCTCAGCGCTCTGTTACGCCACCAAAGCTCTGCCCCTGTGCTTTCTTTTCGAAGAAGCTCAGCCCGTTGCAGCGAAACTATGATGTGGGGGACCGGGAGCTGTTGGCTGTTGTCGGGGCTCTGAAAACGTGGAGGCATTGGCTTGCGGGAGCTAAACACCCTTTTCTCATTTGGACTGACCACCGCAATCTGGAATAAATAAATAAATCCTCGCCAGACAAGGTGGGCCTTATTTTTCACCCGTTTTGTGTTCACTCTATCCTACCGACCAGGTTCCCAGAACGCTAAGGCAGACGCACTGTCCCGGATGTATGACACAGAGGAGCGGTCCACGGATCCCACTCCCATACTTCCGGCTTAATGCCTGGTGGCACCGGTGGTATGGGAGGTTGAAGCGGACATAGAGCGGGCGTTACGTGCGGAGCACACTCCCACCCAGTGTCCAGTTGGACATAAGTACGTTCCGTCTGATGTTCGTTATCGATTGATCTGTTGGGCTCACACATCACCCTCCTCTGGTCATCCTGGCATCGGTCGGACAGTGTGCTGTCTAAGTGGGAAGTACTGGTGGCCCACTTTAGCTTAGGACGTGAGGGTGTATGTTTCCTCCTGCTCAGTGTGCGCTCAGTGCAAGGCACCTAGACACCTGCCCAGAGGGAAATTACAACCCCTACCCGTTCCACAACGGCCGTGGTCACACCTCTCAGTGGATTCCATGACAGATCTTCCTCCGTTACAAGGAAACACCACGATTCTGGTCGTTGTGGATCAGTTTTCTAAGTCCTGCCGTCTCATTCCTTTGCCCGGTCTCCCTACGGCCCTACAGACTGCGGAGGCCCTGTTTACACACGTCTTCCAGCACTACGTGGTGCCTGAGGATATAGTGTCTGATCGGGGTCCCCAGTTCACGTCAAGGCTCTGGAGGGCGTTCATGGAATGTCTGGGGGTCTCGGTCAGCCTGAACTCAGGGTTTCACCCCGAAAGTAATGGTCAGGTGGAGAGAGTTAACCAGGATGTGGGTAGATTTCTGTGGTCTTATTGCCAGGACCGGCAGGGGGAGTGGTCAGCTTTCATCCCATGGGCAGAGATGGCCCAAAACTCCCTCCGCCACTCCTCCACTAACCTGTCTCCATTTCAGTGTGTACTAGGTTATCAGCCGGTTCTGGCACCGTGGCATCAGAGCCAGATCGAGGCACCTGCGGTGGATGAATGGTTTCGGCGCTCGGAGGAGACCTGGGACGCTGCCCATGTGCGCCTGCAACGGGCCATCAGGCAACAGAAGGCGAGAACCGAGTGCCACCGGTGTATGCACCGGGAGAACGAGTCTGGCTCTCAACCCGAAACCTGCCCCTTCGCCTGCCCTGCCGGGAGCTGGGTCCGCGGTTTATGGGGCCATTTAAAGTCCTGAGTAGACTGAACCAGGTATGTTTATGTTATAAGTTACAGCTTCCCCCTGATTATCGTATTAACCCCTCATTCCATGTGTCTCTCCTCAGGCCGGTGGTGGCTGGTCCGCTCCAGCAGTCTGAGGTGAGGGAGGTTCCTTCGTCCCCTCTGGACATCGAGCGGCGTATACCATAATTTGCAAATAAATTCATAAAAAATCCTACAATGGGATTTTCTAGATTTTTTTTCTCATTTTGTCTGTCATAGTTGAAGTGTACCTATGATGAAAATTACAGGCCTCTCATCTTTTTAAGTGGGAGAACTTGCACAATTGGTTTGCTGACTAAATACTTTTTTGCCCCACTGTATGTATATACTCTATTTTATACTATCTATTGCACCTTGCCTATGCCGCTCGGCCATCGCTCATCCATATATTTATATGTACATATTCTCATTCACCCCTTTAGATTTGTGTGTATTAGGTAGTTGTTCGGAAATTGTTAGATTACTTGTTAGATATTACTGCACTGTCGGAACACAAGCACGACACCCTCATTAACATCTGCTAACCATGTGTATGTGACCAATAACATTTTATTTGAATTGATTTGAAACATGAATACATGCACAGACATGCACAGGCTACATCTGTTTTCCATTCTGACCGCCTTCTCCTGGGTTGGACTCCACTCACATGAGACTACACTGTGGCCTGTTCAAATACTAAAATCCTTCCTTCCCTTCCTTTCTTCCTTCGTGAATAATCATTGATCTGACATGGATGGATAGTCAACAGTGAGGGTTTATTTGGTGAACTGTGAGCTTTGATGGATAGTAAACATGGCTGTGTGTGTTTAAATGTGTGTGTAAGGTAAGAGTAGGTGTGTGTCAGACCTGGTTTAAATATGTCAAATATTTTCAAATACTTGAGCTGTGCTTCATTTACTATATTCGGTTCAATGGAACCAATGGAAAAGTCTTAATTCAAGAGCATCTGATAAATGTTCAAGTATATTAGAGTATTTGAGTATGTATTTAAGCCAGGTCTAGTATAGTTGCTACAGTATATGTCTCTAACTGTTCATATTAAATCTGATCTGGGGACAACCCCTGCTTACATGGCCTTCAGCACAGAGTAAACACAATGGCCACCACCACCACCACACACACACACAAACAGACCACTAAGATATACACAGTATAGTGAAAGCAGCTGCTTCCACACAGGTGTGGTTCCTGAGTTAATTAAGCAATTAACGTCCCATCATTCTTTGGGTCATGTATAAAAATGCTATATTTTGTTATATTGGCTATATTTTGGCTACCATGGCTATGCCCCCATGGGATGATAATGCCCCATCCACAAGACACAAGCGGTCACGCTATGGTTTGATGAGCATGAAAACAAAGTAAACTATGTGCCATTGCCATCTGTCATCGGGGCCCAGATTCACAAAACACTTCTTACGCAAAAAAATAAGTTCATAAAATAGTTTGGAAGTGCAATTCCTCAGCAATATCTTAACATTGAATGATTTTCTTGCGAACTTCTCAAATATCTTCTTAAGATGTTTATTGCCAGGCAATCGTTTTAGCTAGCTATCTAGCTAGCAATGGCAATGATTTTAGTATATTTCTTACTGAGATTACGGTTCTAAAACATGTTCTTGGGTTTACAATAATCGAAACAGAAACTTTCAGATTAACTTTGTGAGTGAATAAAACATGTTCAATTGCTTTCATGAGCTTTTCTCTCACTGCCCTGAGTTTAAGACAAGGGTTTCACTATCTTAGAATTAAGAACATTATTTTCAAGAATTGTCACACCCCTGATCTGTTTCACCTGTCTTTGTGCTTGTCTCCACCCCCTCCAGGTGTCACCCATCTTCCCCATTATCCCCTGTGTACTACCTGTGTTTTCTGTTTGCCTGTTGCCTGTTTGTCAAGCTTACCAGTGTTTGTCCTGTCAGCTCCTGTACAAGGAGCTGTCTTTTCCCAGCCTCTCTTTTTCTCACCCTATGGTTTTTGACCCTTGCCTGTCCTGACCTTGTACCCACCTGCCTGACGACTCTGCCTGCCCCTGACCCTGGGCCTGCCTGCCATCCTGTACCTTTTCCCCTATCTGGATTTCCAACCTCTGCCTGACCTCTGCCTGACCTGACCCTGAGCCTGCCTGCTGTCCTGTACCTTTGCTGTAATAAACATTGTTACTTCGACACGGTCTGCACCTGGGTCTTACTGTAACGGCTGTTGGAAGGAGAGGACCAAGTTGCAGCGTGGTACGTGTACATACTTTTATTTGAACTGAACACTGAAATAACAAAGAGAACGAACGAAAACCGAAACAGTCCTGTCAGGTGCAGAAAGACACAAAACAGAAAACTACCCACAAGACACAGGTGGGAAAAGGCTACCTAAGTATGGTTCTCAATCAGAGACAACGATAGACAGCTGCCTCTGATTGAGAATCCCCCCCCCCCCCCCCCCCGCAAAACCTATAGGGGAGGGTCTATCCGCGGTGGCGGCTCTGGTGCGGGACGTGGACCCCACTCCCCCTCAGGCTTGGCCCACTTAGGTGGCGCCACTGGAGCTGGGACCCTCGCCGCCGACCCCAGACTGGGGACCCTCGCAGCGGGCCCAGGACAGGGGGGCGACTCTGGCAGCGGGCCCCGGACAGGAGAGCGACTCTGGCAGCGGGCCCCGGACAGGAGAGCGACTCTGGCAGCGGGCTCCGGACAGGAGGGCGACTCTGGCAGCTCCGGACAGGAGGGCGACTCTGGCAGCTCCGGACAGGAGGGCGACTCTGGCAGCTCCAGGCACAGGAGGGCGACTCTGGCAGCTCCGGACAGGAGGGCGACTTTGGCAGCACCGGACAGGAGGGCGACTCTGGCAACACCGGACAGGAGGGCGACTCTGGCAGCTCCGGACAGGAGGGCGACTCCGTTACACCAGCTCTGTCAGGAGGAATGGGCCAAAATTCACTCAACTTATTGTGGGAAATTTGTGGAAGGCTATAAGAAATGTTTGACCCAAGTTAAACAATTTATAGGCAATGCTACCAAATACTAATTGAGTGGATGTAAACTTCTGACTCACTGGGAATGTGATGAAAGAAATAAAAGCTGAAATAAATAATTCTCTACTATTATTCTGACATTTGAAATTCTTAAAATAAAGTGGTGATCTAACTGACCTAAGACAGGGAATTTTTACTAGGATTAAATGCCAGGAATTGTGAAAAACTGAGTTTAAACATATTTGGCTAAGGTGTATGTAAACTTCCGACTTCAACTGTAAGTCATACTCATAGAGACTGACTGACAATCTACCCATACATGACCCTCTCCCCAGAAGCAGTGCATGATGTTTAATGATTACAGTGTACAACATCACATTACCCCTAGTCACACTGACTCAGTAAGTCAGTCACACATATACACACACACACAAGTACACACACATTTCATCTGCATGCACACACCACAAAATTGGGCCTATCTGACTGGCAGAGGGAGTGGCTAGGAGTGAAGAGACAAATCAGTGACATATTCTCTTGGATAAGATACTCCCATCCACCCACTCCCCTCCACCCACCTCACTCTAACTGGGTACAAGGGACACACCGCACCCACCCCCACACACACACACTTGCACACACCATACACACACACACACTCTCTCTCTCGCTTTCTCTTTGTATAAGGCACAGGTCACAGGATATATCTCGCTCTCTCTATCTCTATCTCTCGCTCGCTCACACACACACACACACACACTCATGCTCGCTCACACTAAATTTAGCAGTTGTGCAACTGAAAAGATGTACAATTAAGAGGACACAACTAGTTAGAAAACAAAAACTATCACATCAGATTGGAGGAGGAAAATCAAAGGAGGATTCTGATAGTAAAAGATCTGCAATAAGCTATGGAACTTTTACGCGCATTACTTTCTCGCTGTCAGATCCCTAGCCTCTGACAGATGACTCATAGGAGAGGTGACTCAGCAATCCACTGAAGGCTGAACACATGACAAAGACCTCACTCAAAAGGTCCTTACTTTTTCAGAAGTACGATGTGGTGAATCCTTGTAAATAATAACCATACTGTCTAACTGGGCACACCACGTCATTTCAAAGTGGAAATGTGGATAATATTTGGTTGAGACGTTGATCAATGAGATTTCAATATTTCTTCACCCACTCAAAAAGACAGCCAGAAGTTTGTTGAATTTCCGATGTGTTATCACTGGTTGTAACCATCTAAAAGCCCAACATATTCCATTTGAAAACAATGTCAGATTTTTGGTTTAGTTATCATCTAAATGTGTTATCTGTCACGACTTCTACCGAAGTACAGTGCCTTGCGAAAGTATTCGGCCCCCTTGAACTTCGCGACCTTTTGCCACATTTCAGGCTTCAAACATAAAGATATAAAACTGTATTTTTTTGTGAAGAATCACCAACAAGTGGGACACAATCATGAAGTGGAACGACATTTATTGGATATTTCAAACCTTTTTAACAAATCAAAAACTGAAAAATTGGGCGTGCAAAATTATTCAGTCCCCTTAAGTTAATACTTTGTAGCGCCAGAGTGATCATGGGCCTCTTGGCTGCATCTCTGATCAGTCTTCTCCTTGTATGAGCTGAAAGTTTAGAGGGACGGCCAGGTCTTGGTAGATTTGCAGCCCCCTTAAATTAATACTTTGTAGCGCCACCTTTTGCTGCGATTACAGCTGTAAGTCGCTTGGGGTATGTCTCTATCAGTTTTGCACATTGAGAGACTGACATTTTTTCCCATTCCTCCTTGCAAAACAGCTCGAGCTCAGTGAGGTTGGATGGAGAGCATTTGTGAACAGCAGTTTTCAGTTCTTTCCACAGATTCTCGATTGGATTCAGGTCTGGACTTTGACTTGGCCATTCTAACACCTGGATATGTTTATTTTTGAACCATTCCATTGTAGATTTTGCTTTATGTTTTGGATCATTGTCTTGTTGGAAGACAAATCTCCGTCCCAGTCTCAGGTCTTTTGCAGACTCCATCAGGTTTTCTTCCAGAATGGTCCTGTATTTGGCTCCATCCATCTTCCCATCAATTTTAACCATTGTAGATTTTGCTTTATGTTTTGGATCATTGTCTTGTTGGAAGACAAATCTCCGTCCCAGTCTCAGGTCTTTTGCAGACTCCATCAGGTTTTCTTCCAGAATGGTCCTGTATTTGGCTCCATCCATCTTCCCATCAATTTTAACCATCTTCCCTGTCCCTGCTGAAGAAAAGCAGGCCCAAACCATGATGCTGCCACCACCATGTTTGACAGTGGGGATGGTGTGTTCAGTGTGATGAGCTGTGCTGCTTTTTCGCCAAACATAACGTTTTGCATTGTTGCCAAAAAGTTCAATTTTGGTTTCATCTGACCAGAGCACCTTCTTCCACATGTTTGGTGTGTCTCCCAGGTGGCTTGTGGCAAACTTTAAACAACACTTTTTATGGATATCTTTAAGAAATGGCTTTCTTCTTGCCACTCTTCCATAAAGGCCAGATTTGTGCAATATACGACTGATTGTTGTCCTATGGACAGAGTCTCCCACCTCAGCTGTAGATCTCTGCAGTTCATCCAGAGTGATCATGGCTTGGCTGCATCTCTGATCAGTCTTCTCCTTGTATGAGCTGAAAGTTTAGAGGGACGGCCAGGTCTTGGTAGATTTGCAGTGGTCTGATACTCCTTCCATTTCAATATTATCGCTTGCACAGTGCTCCTTGGGATGTTTAAAGCTTGGGAAATCTTTTTGTATCCAAATCCGGCTTTAAACTTCTTCACAACAGTATCTCGGACCTGCCTGGTGTGTTCCTTGTTCTTCATGATGCTCTCTGTGCTTTTAACGGACCTCTGAGACTATCACTGTGCATTTATACGGAGACTTGATTACACACAGGTGGATTGTATTTATCATCATTAGTCTTTAGGTCAACATTGGATCATTCAGAGATCCTCACTGAACTTCTGGAGAGAGTTTGCTGCACTGAAAGTAAAGGGGCTGAATAATTTTGCACGCCCAATCTTTCAGTTTTTGATTTGTTAAAAAAGTTTGAAATATCCAATAAATGTCGTTCCACTTCATGATTGTGTCCCACTTGTTGTTGATTCTTCACAAAAAAATACAGTTTTATATCTTTATGTTTGAAGCCTGAAATGTGGCAAAAGGTCGCAAAGTTCAAGGGGGCCGAATACTTTCGCAAGGCACTGTAGTTCCCTCTCCTTGTTCAGGCGGTGTTTGGTCGAAGTCACTGGCTTTCTAGCTGCCACCGATCCATGTTTCATTTTTCCTTTTGTTTTGTCTATTTTACACACCTGGTTCCCATGTCATGATTATGTTCCTTATTTAACCCTCTGGTTTCCCTTTCTGTTTTGTGCGTGATTGTCTTTCCTGTGTTGGAGTTCGTATCCTGGATTGTATTTGTTTTATAAAGGGATTTTTGTTTCCGTTCTCGGATGGAGTAAATACAGTGGTTTTACTCTTACCTGTGTCCTGCGCCTGACTCCTTCGCTCTTCTCTAGATAGACTCTGACATTATCACTGCGCTTTCAACTATTTTTAAAGCACAACAAAGTTAAAATGGGAACACAATGTCAGTTATTTTGTATTTATACAACAATTGAATATGTTATCATGTGCTTCATCAAATAGCACATCCAGATGACCTAGATTGCAGTTGAGATTACATTAATAATATCAGTTTAATACAGTGGGCTAAATCAGGGTCACACGGAGTGTTTCTTGGTAGTCTTAAACAAATCTACTTTGAAACAAAAGTATACACCTCACGCACATGGTTATGTGCTTAAAAATAAGAAAAAAAAGAAGACACCTTTTCCATGTCAGATATACAGTTGAAATGTATTCCATTTTTATATTACACTTTATATACAGTTGAAGTCGGAAGATTACATACACTTCGGTTGGAGTCATTAAAACTTGTTTTTCAACCACTCCACACATTTCTTGTTAACAAACTAAAGTTTTGGCAAGTCGGTTAGGACATCTACTTGGAACATGACACAAGTAATTTTTCCAACAATTGTTTACAGACAGATTATTTCACTTATAACTCACTGTATCACAATTCCAGTGGGTCAGAAGTTTACATACACTAAGTTGACTGTGCTTTAAAACAGCTTGGGAAATTACAGAAAATTATGTCATGGCTTTAGAAGCTTCTGATAGGCTAATTGATAGGCTAATTACTTCTGATAGGCTAATCTACAATTGAGTCAATTGGAGGTCTACCTGTGGATGTATTTCAAGGCCTACCTTCAAACTCAGTGCCTCTTTGATTGACATCATGGAAAATCAAAAGAAATCAGCCAAGACCTCAGAAACAATTGTAGACCTCCGCAAGTCTGGTTCATCCATGGGAGCAATTTCCAAACGGCTGAAGGTACCACGTTCATCTGTACAAACAATAGAAAGGAAGTATAAACGACCACACACACATCATACCGCTCAGGAAGTAGACGCATTCTGTCTCCTGGAGATGAAGGTACTTTGGTGCGAGAAGTACAAATCAATCCCAGAACAACAGCAAAGGACCCTGTGAAGATGCTGGAGGAAACAGGTACAAAGGCATCTATATCCACAGTAAAACAAGTCCTATATCAACATAACCTGAAAGGCCGCTGAGCAAGGAAGAAGCCACTGCTCCAAAACTGCAATAAAAAATCCAGACTACGGTTTGCAACTGCACATGGGGACAAAGATCGTACTTTTTGGAGAAATGTCCTCTGGTCTGATGAAAAAAATAGAACTGTTTGGCCATAATGACCATCATTGTGTTTGGAGGGAAAAGGGGGAGGCTTGCAAGCCTAAGAACACATCCCAACCGTGAAGCATGGGGGTGGCAGCATCATGTGGTGGGGGTGCTTTGCTGCTGGAGGGACTGGTGCAATTCACAAGGTAGATGGCATCATGAGGAGGGGAAATTATGTGGATGTATTGAAGCAACATCTCAAGACATCAGTCAGGAAGTTAAAGCTTGGTCGCAAATGTGTCTTCCAAATGGACAATGACTCCAAGCATACTTCCAATGTTGTGGCAAAATGGCTTAAGGACAACAAAGTCAAGGTATTGGAGTGGCCATCACAAAGCCCTGACCTCAATCCCATAGAAAATGTGCAGGTAGAACTGAAAACGTGTGTGCGAGCAAGGAGGCCTACAAATAAAGTGGTGATCCTAACTGACCTAAGATTACCTAAATCTTAGTAATTTTTAGATTACCTAAAATTTACTGGGATTAAATGTCAGGAATTGTGAAAAACTGAGTTCAAATGTATTTGGCTACGGTGTATGTAAACTTCCGACTACAACTGTACATCTCATAAGACTGAAATATAACAGAACCATTTGACATTGCAACACCGGATTTTAGTTTTGTTATTTTTTATAATTTGGATAAATAATGAAATTCTGAAAGATATTAATAACATTACAGCTATGAAGCCAGTTTCGTAATTTGACTGCAGGAAAGGGCTACAAGTGCAATTGATCAATGCTGTTCGAGATTCTGCACAGATTAGTATAGCAACTGTGAAGATCTCCACAGACCTGCAACTTTTGCGTGCCATTTTGAACATGCACGCTTTCTATGATTACATAAGAACACAGTAACTGACATTTATTATTAATGTAAGCTAACCTCAAAATGTGGCCATGGATGTGTTACTCACTTTAAAATTGAATAAATACTGTTACATTAGTATGTAAGATAGCCTTTACTTTAGTATATTTACTGTATTACTAAAGTAACATTGAATTATGTTTGGTTGGCAACGAAACCAAATACCAACATTTAAAGGATATCTAATGCTTGGATAGTTTCATCGGAAGCACTAGCTTAATCCTGTTCTTGAACTTTTACTTTAGCTGGAGACGTGAATCCAACATACAGTGCATTCAGAAAGTATTCAGACCCCTTCACTTTTTCCACATTTTGTTACGTTACAGCCTTATGCTAAAATTGATTAAATAAAACATTTTCCTCATCAATCTACACACAATACCCCAGAATGACAAAGCAAAATCAGGTAAATTTTTTTGTGGCTAATATATTAAAAATAAAAAACAGAAATACCTTATGCTCATACAGTACCAGTCAAAATGTTGGACACACCAACTCATTCCAGGGTTTTTCTTTATTTTTTCTATTTTAAACATTGTAGAATAATAGTGAAGACATCAAACATATGAAATAACACATATGGAATGGTGTACTGTAGTAACCAAAAAAGTGTTAAACAAATCAAAATGTATTTTATATTTGAGATTCTTCAAAGTAGGCAGCCTTTGCCTTGATGACAGCTTTGCACACTCTTGGCATTCTCTCAACCAACTTCATGAGGTAGTCACTTGGAATGCATTTCAATTAACAGGTGTGCCTTGTTAAAAGTTAATTTGTAGAATTTATTTCCTTCTTAATGGGTATGAGCCAATCAGTTGTGTTGTGACAAGTTAGGGGTGGTATTCAGAAGATAGACATATTTTTTAAAAGAACAGCTCAAATAAGCAAAGAGAAATAACTTTGAGAAATGAAGGTCAGCAAATCTTGAATATTTCAAGAACTTTGAAAGTTTCTTCAAGTGCAGTCGCAAAAACCACCAAGCGCAATGATGAAACTGGGTCTCATGAGGACCGCCACAGGAAAGGAAGACCCAGAGTTACCTCTGCTGCAGAGGATAAGTTCATTAGAGTTAACTGCACCTCAGATTGCAGCCCAAATAAATGCTTCACAGACACATCTCAAGTAACAGACACATCTCAACATCAACTGTTCAGAGGAATCAGACCATCATAGTCGAATTGCTTCAAAGATACCACGACTAAAGGACATCAATTAGAATAAGAGTCTTGCTTGGGCCAAGAAACACGAGCAATGGACTTTACACCGGTGGAAATCTGTCCTTTGGTCTGATGAGTCCAAATTTGAGATTTTTGGTTCCAACCTACATGTCGTTGTGAGACGCAGAATAGGTGAACGGATTATCTCTGCGTGTGTGGTTCCCACCGTGAAGCATGGAGGAGGAGGTGTGATGATGTGGAGGTGCTTTGCTGGTGACACTGTCGGTTATTCATTTAGAATTCGAGGCACACTTAACCAGCATGGCTGGAGCAATACGTTCTGCAGAAATACGCCATTCCATCTAGTTTGCACTTAGTGGGACTATCGTTTGTATTTCAACAGGACAATGACCCAGAACACACCTCCAGGCTGTGTAAGGGCTATTTGACCAAGGAGAGTGATGGAGTGCTGCATCAGATGACCTGGCCTCCACAATCACCTGACCTCAACCCAATTATGATGGTTTGGGATGAGATGGAACGCAGAGTAAAGGAAAAGCAGCCAACAAGTGCTCAGCATATGTGGGAACTCCTTCAAGACTGTTGGGAAAGCATTCCTCATAAAGGTGGTTGGCTCCTTCAAGGCAAAGGCTGGCAACTTTGAAGAATCTCAAATCTAAAATATATTTTGATTTGTTTAACACTTTTTGGTTACTACATGATTCCATAAGGCTATTGCACCTTTTTCACCACACTGTCTGTGTGGGTGGACCATTTCAGATTGTCAGTGATGTGTACGCCGAGGAAGGTTTTTCACCTTCTCCACTGCAGTTCAATCGATGTGGGTAGGGGTGTGCTCCCTCTGCTGTTTCCTGAAGTCCACGATCAGCTCCTTCATTTTGTTGACCTTATCAAAGCTAAGCAGGGCTTGATAAAACCCTGGATGGGAAACCAAATTAATAGCTATAGATATATTAACTCTCTAGTAGGAGGTGCTGCTTTATAGATTTTTTGGGATTAGTTTAACGCTGAAGATCTGACTTTGTTTCAAATATCAACATATTTTATATAAAGTTTTGTCAATTGGTTGCAATGATGACATACGCCTGTGGTTAAAATTCCACCCTCAAAACAACAATATACGTTGATAACCTTTTGTCAAATCCAATGTATTTTCCAAGTAGATTGCAAGTCACAACATGTTGACAAAATACAATGAAATTATTTTGATTCAACCAGTTTGTGCCTGGTGGGGTATACCATGCCTTCAGAAAGTATTCACACCTCTGGACTTTTTCCACTTTTTGTTGTGTCACAGTCTGAATTTAAAATGGATTCAATTGAGATTTTGTGTCACTGGCCTACACACAATAACCCATAATGTCAAAGTGGAAGACCCATGAGGGAGCGCACAATTTGCATAGCGTCATCCGGGTTAGGGGAGGGTTTGGCTGGCAGGGATTTCCTTGTCCCATCACGTTCTAGTGACTCCTTGCAGTGGGCCAGGTGCCTGCAAGCTGACATTGGTTGACAGCTGGCAGGTGTTTCATCCGACACATTGGTGCGGCTGTCTTCTTTGTTAAGCGAACAGTGCAGCTTGGCAAGGTCGTGTTTTGGAGGACGCATGACTCTCGACCTTCGCCTCTCCCGAGTCCATAGGGGAATTGTTCTGCTAATTTTCTGTAAAGGGCAAAGGTGGAAGTAATGAATTACAAATAGTCTCATTACTGTAATTGAGTAGCTTTTCTGAGTACATGTATCTTCTTTTTTTTAAGTCAGTCATTTTTATTTTACTTAAGCAAGTGTTGATTGAGGTATTGTACCCCGCTACCTCTTTAAAACCATCTATTACAATTTTGTAGGCCATCCATAAGGGAGTAGTTGAAATGTACAGAATTGTTACCTGGTGGAAAATGGGGGAGGGTCATGTAATTTCTAATAATTTACATGTCAGTATTTGTCCGAATTTTGAAATTAAGTATTGAATTCGACTGTGTAACTTTGGTGCAAAACCCTGCTCTCTCTCTTTCATTCTCCTCACTTAGCCCGGCTGGGTGGACATTTTAATCAGTCTCTCTTTGTGCTTGGCGTATCCAGAACGTGGCCGTTCAGGCAATCAAATAGGGCTTGTAATGATGATGTAGGGAGCTAGCGCGCAACAGTAGAAATGCCACAATTCAAAACAACTGGGTTTTCGGAAATCTCTGACTTTCAACATCAGTGTGTTCAAGACAACTGGGAATTCTGCTAAAAATGTGCTCCAACTAGGATTTTTTTTTTTTACGGTCATCCAACTCAGATTTCAAAGTCCGAAACTCAGGCATCTTTCTAGAGCTATAACCTTCCCACCTGCAGATCATGTCATGATTTTAGCTCATTTTTCCCAGTTGTCTTTGGAAAGCACCAGAAAAATCTGGTTTAATTTAAAGGTTTCTTTGCAGTCTCTGTCCGCTGAAGAGAGTCTTAGAAAAGTTCAATGGAATTGGGGAAGACAACAGTCCATGTGGATGGCTGAACTATCTGTATGCCTACGAGTTGTCCCTCCGAACAGTTCTTTTGTTGATGTTGCTTCCACTAGGTAGTGAGTGTTGCAACCAAGGTCAGACGATTTTTAGCGCTACAAGCTTCAGCACTCGGCGGCCCCGTATATGCAATGAACAAAAATATAAACTCAACATGCAACAATCTCTAAGATTTTACTTAGTTACAGTTCATAGAAGGAAATCAGTCAATTTAAATAAATAAATTGGGCCCTAATCTATGGATTTCACATGAGTGGGGGAAAAAAAGGTAGGGGCGTGGATCAGAAATCTGGTCAGTATCTAGTGTGACCACCATCTGCATCATGCACCGCGACACATCTCCTTCGCATAGAGTTGATCAGGCTGTTGATTGTGGCCTGTGGAATGTTGTCCCACTCCTCTTCAATGGCTTTGCGAAGTTGCTGGATGTTGGCGGGAACTGGAACACGCTGTCGTACACGTCCATTCAGAGCATCAGGAACATGCTCAATGGGTGACATGTCTGGGGAATATGCAGGCCATGGAAGAACTGGGACATTTTCAGCTTCCAGAAATTGTGTACAGATCCTTGCAACATGAGGCTGTGCATTATCATGCTGAAACATGTGGTGATGGCGGCGGATGAATGGCATGACAATGGGCCCCAGGATCTCGCCACGGTATCTCTATATGCATTCAAATCCCAATCGACAAAATGCGATTGTGTTCGTTGTCCGTAGCATATGTCTGCCCATACCATAACCCCACCGCCACCATGGGGCACTCTGTTCACAACGTTGAGATCAGCAAACCGCTCGGCACACACTGTCTGCCATCTGCCCGGTACAGTTGAAACTGGGATTCATCTGTGAAGAGAACAATTCTCCAGCGTGCCAGTGGCCATCGAAGGTGAGCATTTGCCAATTGAAGTCGTTTACCATGCCGAACTGCAGTCAGGGCAAGACCCTGGTGAGGACAATGATTACCCAGATGAGCTTCCCTGAGACGGTTTCTGACAGTTTGTGCAGAAAATCTTCGGGTTGTGCAAACCCACAGTTTCATCAGCTGTCCGGGTGGCTGGTCTCAGGCGATCTCACAGGTGAAGAAGCCGGATGTGGAGGTCCTAGGCTAGCGTGGTTACACGTAGTCTGCCAGTGAGACCGGTTGGACGTACTCCAAAATTGGCCATATCCGAAATTCTCTAAAACAAAGTTTGATGCGGCTTATGGTAGAGAAATTAACATTCAATTATCTGGCATCAGCTCTGGTGGACATTTCTGCAGTCAGCATGCCAACGGCACGCTCCCTCAACTTGAGACATCTGTGGCATTGTGCTGTGTGACAAAAGTGCACATTTTAGAGTGGCATTTAATCATCCCCAGCACAAGATCATGCTGTTCAATCAGCTTCTTGATATGCCACACCTGTCAGGTGGATGGATTGTGCGTATGGAACATTTCTGGGATATTGTATTGCAGCTCGTGAAACATGGGACCAACACTTGACATGTTGCTTTTATATTTTTGTTCAGTTGACCACATGGACTATCTGCATCAACCCTTTTTCCACTAACTCTTTTTGACTCTATGCACACACACTGGACTCTACCCACACACTCACACATACTTACACTGACACTCCAACACATACGCACAAACTCACTCACACATAACGTGCACACACAGGCATACTGTCGCCACCCACACACTTACACACTTACACAATTCCCCACTCATCACATTCGCTGCAGCTACCGTCTATTATCTCTACTGTTGCCTA
The DNA here is from genome assembly GCF_057628025.1 of Oncorhynchus mykiss. Lineage (NCBI taxonomy): Eukaryota > Metazoa > Chordata > Actinopteri > Salmoniformes > Salmonidae > Oncorhynchus > Oncorhynchus mykiss. The sequence goes on from NC_143022.1 coordinate 64,492,974, forward strand.
GTCACATTAACCCTACCTATATGTACATATCTCACTCAATTTCCTCATACCCCTGCACTTCAATTCTGGTACCACATATAAATAGCCAAGCTATCATTGCTCATTGTGTATTTATTCCTTGTGTTACTGTTTTTTTGCTATTGTTATTATTATTTGTATTGTTATTTTATATTTGTATTGTATTATGCATTGTTGGGAAGAGCTGTAAGTAAGCATTTCACTGGTGATCTACATCTGTTGTTTGCGAAGCATGTGACAAATTAGATTTCCTTTTTTAGGATTTTGTTTAGGTCTATCGCAGTGCATTTTCTTGTATGTAAAGCAAATGTCTGTTATAAACAGACAATAAATAAACATATAACCTAAATAAGACCAGTTGGCTGGCCTACAATTGACATTGTAGTTGACAGCGTACTGATGTGTAGAGTGTATATAGGGTACAGATGATTCATTGAATCGCTCCTCATCTGCGTTTTAAAATGTTCAATTAGGGACATTAAAGTAAGTTATCATTATCTTATCCAGGAGTCACAAAATGACCAAATACACCCAAACCAATTTGAAGTCTAATTAGTAAAAACTGTGAATTTCTAAATGAGAGAAATATTTAATTCATTCAGACATGGCCCAATTTCTCAAATTGAATTATTCAAATGCTGTCCAATACTGCCATTTGGTGGACAAGAAGAGGATAGTCCAGACACATGCCACTTTTTGGAATCAAATCAAATGTTCAAATCAGGTAAATTCACATGAAAATGAACAAAATAAATAAGAGACTGTGTCCTTTCATAAAATTATATTTTATTCATGCTTATTTTATCAGTGCAGACAAATGTGGTAATATGTACAAATTACATTAAAACATATAGGGTGAACAAACATGCATTTCTGAGCTGTCAGTCACATTTGATGACCAAAACACTGTTTTTTTGTGTGCTAATATTAACTTGAAAGTTTAAAAAAAATAATCCACGTTCACATGCTAGTCGGAACTAGGAAACTCTGACATTTCTGACTTGCTAACTGGTTAGAGTTCACAGGAGATTGGTGACACTTTAATTGGGGAGGACAGGCTTGTGGTAATGGCTGGAGCGGAATTTGTGGAATGGTATCAAATACATGCTTTCTATGTGTTTGATGCCATTCCATTTGCACTGTTCCAGCCATTATTATGAGCCATCCTCCCTTCAGCAGCCTCCACTTTTGTAGTTATATACGTGCAGCATTCAACCAGTTAGCAAGTCAGAAATGTCAGAGTTCCGACTAGCAAATGAACGTGGCATTAATTCATAAAAAAGCATCACACAAATTCCTTTACATCCAGGGATTTCACCCATCAGTCACCGACTGGCTTCTCAGAGAATCTGCAAACGGAGTAAAAACATTGACAAGATAGTCAAGTGACCTCTCTAACAATGGAAATACATGTCCTCAAAGATGGAAGGCAGGTCGGCAGAGGCAAGATCAGACGGGACCGTTCTATCCAATGAGAGGGCAGCTATGTGTGCGAACAACAGGCCATAGAGTTAGATAGAGAACTAATCTTTGTATTTGTGCTATTATAGCATCTGTGACATCATGGCAGTGACATTGAGGCTAGCTCCATTTTAAAGTACTCAAATGTATTCTTCTTAATTGGATGATTGTGCCCAACTCATAGGAATCTCCACCCAGTTCACTACTTTAAAATGGTGGAAGCTCTCCAAGGCCGTAGCTACATATGAGAACAATGAGGTCCAGACCTCAGTAATTTATTTCCTATTTCAACTCAGTCGGTGTGTCAACTTACTGTTGAGAATTAGAATAAATTCACATGGTGTTAAAACTTGTCTGTGTTTCATCAGTTTTCCTTGTGTTATATGCCACAGCCACTCAATTAGCCAATGTCAGTTAAATACTTAGGAAGCAACACTGATTGACAATACATTTCACATGCTGTTGTGCAAATGGAATAGACAACAGGTGAAAATTATAGGCAATTAGCAAAACACCCCCAATAAAGGAGAGGTTCTGCAGGTGGTGACCACAGACCACTTCTCAGTTCCTATGCTTCCTGGCTGATATTTTTGGTCACTTTTGAATGCTGGCGGTGCTTTCACTCTAGTGGTAGCATGAGACGGAGTCTACAAGTGGCTCAGGTAGTGCAGCTCAGCCAGGATGGCACATCAATGCGAGCTGCGGCAAGAAGGTTTGCTGTGTCTATCAGCGTAGTGTCCAGAGCATGGAGGCGCTACCAGGAGACAGGCCAGTACATCAGGAGACGTGGAGGAGGCCGTAGGAGGGCAACAACCCAGCAGCAGGACCGCTGTGCAAGGAGGAGCAGGAGGAGCACAGCCAGAGCCCTGCAAAATGACCTCCAGCAGGCCACAAATGTGCATGTGTCTGCTCAAACGGTCAGAAACAGACTCCATGAGGGTGGTATGACGGCCCGACGTCCACAGGTGGGGGTTGTGCTTACAGCCCAACACCGTGCAGGACGTTTGGCATTTGCCAGAGAACACCAAGATTGGAAAATTCGCCACTGGCGCCCTGTGCTCTTCACAGATGAAAGCAGGTTCACACTGAGCACATGTGACAGACGTGACAGAGTCTGGAGATGCCGTGGAGAACGTTCTGCTGCCTGCAACATCCTCCAGCATGACCGGTTTGGCGGTGGGTCAGTCATGGTGTGGGGTGGCATTTCTTTGGGGGACGGCACAGCCCTCCATGTGCTCGCCAAAGGTAGCCTGACTGCCATTAGGTACCGAGATGAGATCCTCAGACCCCTTGTGAGACCATATGCTGGTGCAGTTGGCCCTGGGTTCCTCCTAATGCAAGACAATGCTAGACCTCATGTGGCTGGAGTGTGTCAGCAGTTCCTGCAAGAGGAAGGCAAAGATGCTATGGACTGGCCCGCCCGTTCCCCAGACCTGAATCCAATTGAGCACATCTGGGACATCATGTCTCGCTCCATCCACCAACGCCACGTTGCACCACAGACTGTCCAGGAGTTGGCGGATGCTTTAGTCCAGGTCTGGGAGGAGATCCCTCAGAAGACCATCTGCCACCTCATTAGGAGCATGCCCAGGCGTTGTACGGAGGTCATACAGGCACGTGGAGGCCACACACACTACTGAGCCTCATTTTGACCTGTTTTAAGGACATTACATCAAAGTTGGATCAGCCTGTAGTGTGGTTTTCCACTTTAATTTTGAGTGTGACTCCAAAGCCAGACCTCCATGGGTTGATACATTTGATTTCCATTGATAATTTTTGTGTGATTTTGTTGTCAGCACATTCAACTATGTAAAGAAAAAAGTATTGAATAAGAATATTTCATTCATTCAGATCTAGGATGTGTTATTTTAGTGTTCCCTTTATTTTTTTGAGCAGTGTAGTTAAGTTTGAGGTTAATGATCTGCTTTCACACTTTTGGGAAAGGGCTTGTGAAGAAAAATCTTATTGCAAGAACTGGCAGCTCTTTAAATTTAGGTGTCCAAATACCTTAGAAAATATGGTGGTAATCTTGCTAAGACCAGAAGAGCTGAGGAGGAAAAGGTAATCATTAAGATGACTTCCCTTTCTCAGAGGTCCCCAGCCGACCTCTTGGGGGAGGAGAAGATGGAACTAATTGAGTTACAAAATAAACTGGATAATATATATAGATTAAAAGCAGAAGGAGCCTTTATTAGATCTAGGAAAAAATGGATTGAGGAGGGAGAACAGAATTCATCCTATTTCTTTAGATTTCAGAAATTTCACTCTAAAAAATAACACTATACATAAGTTAAACATTGATGGTGTTATTAGATGACCAAAAATGAATCGCTAAATATTTTTACAGACAATTGTATAGCTCTATATACTGTCAGGAATCCACATATGTGTTTTTTGACTCACTGAATAATGTTCACTCTATCGCTGATATAGAATCTAAACAGTGTGATAAACCCATCAAAGTTGAAGAGATTATAGAGTCTATCAAACATCTAAAGAACAATAAATCACCAGGTGTTGATGGAATTACATCAGAATTTTACAAATTGTTTTCTGAACAATTAGCTCCCTTCCTGTTTGAAGTCTTTTTAGAGAGTATCAAAAACAATGTTCTCCCTCCTACAATGAGTCAGGGGTTAATAACACTGATACCTAAGCCTAAAAAATAAGTGCTCCTCATCGATAACTGGTGTCCGATTTGTCTTCTTAATAATGACTATAAGATTATGACTTACAAAATTATTACTAGCCTTATTACTTGAAAAAATAATTAAAGAAGTCCTGGATGCAATCATTGATGAAACACAGTCTGGCTTTTTGAGGAACAGACATATTGCAAACAATGTCAGACAAGTATTAGACATACTTGACTACTCAGACCTAATAACTGAGGATAGCTTCATATTATTTTTTGATTTTTATAAGCATTTGACATAGTAGAGCATCAGTTCCTCTTCTACTCCCTTGAGAGACTTGGCTTTGGGGATTTTCTCTGTAAGGCTATTAAGACTCTCTATACAAATGGTAACAGCTCTATCAAATATGACACCTCACCTAGATTTGAGTTAAAGAGAGGAATTAGGCAAGGTTGTCCTATCTCTCCATACCTGTTTTTATTAATCGCCCAACTTCTTACAAATTCTTTAAATACTAGTCCTGTACAAGGTATTTCCATATCTGGTAAAGAAATTATTATAAGCCAGCTGGCTGATGATACTACACTTTTTCTGAAAGATGCTAACCAAATTCCCATATCGATCAATGTGATACAATCCTTTCCCAAAGTGTCTGGTCTATATCTTAGCATTAATAAATGTGAACTCATGGCTGTCAAAGATTGTGTGACACCTTCATATTATGGTATTCCAGTAAAAGAAGAACTTACATATTTCGGTATAACCATTACAAAGGATCCGAAGTCTAGAGGCTTACTACATGTTTAACCCTCTTATTAAAAAAAACAGAAGAATCTAAATCAATGGCTACAGAGGGACTTATCTTTAAAAGGAAGAGTCCTAATAACCAAGGCTGAAGGTATCTCTAGACTAACATATGGCGCTCTATCTTTATATCTTGACAGTAAAATAAGCAAGGAGATAGACCAGATGCTTTTCAACTTTCTGTGGAGAAACCGTACCCATTACATTAGGAAAACTGTTGTAATGAACAATTATGAGAATGGTGGGCTGAATTTTCTGGACTTTACTACCTTAAATAATACTTTTAAGATCAATTGGATAAAACAATTCCTAAGAAGACCCACTTCTATGTGGAATTTTATTCCTCATCATGTCTTCTCTACTTTTGGTGGCCTTAACTTCATGTTGGTTTGCAAGTATAATATTGACAAAGTTCCAGTGAAACTTTCTGCTGTTCATCGGCAGGTTTTCTTGTCATGGTTCTTCATTTATAAGCATAAGTTTTCTCCACACAGATATTATATATGGAATAATCGGGATATATTGTATTAAAATACTTCTTTGTTTTTAGAATATTGGTTCCGAAATAATATCCTATTGGTTAGCCAACTGGTAAATGCAGAGGGTCGTTTACTCAGTTATAAGGAATTCTTATCACTTTACAAGGTCCCTGTAACACCTAAAGATTTTGCAATTGTTTTAGATGCCATTCCCTCAGGTGTTGCTTTATTATTCAGGAACGTGTCAAGACCTGACCCTCAGAGCCTATCTTCCGTTGACCCTGTTGACTCATCAGTAGGGAAAATTTGTTTCCCTTTTGGTCCATTCAACAACAGAGCGATACGAACCTTGTTTCAGCAGGATGTTGCCTTATCAGAATGGATTTATTGATAATATCTGTTGGAAAAAAGTTTGGATGTCGCCATTAAGATTAGCAGGCAATTAGCTTTAAAACTGCACATACAAAAACATCTGTAAAGCAAACATATTAGTTGACCTTTTGTTATTAAAATAATGTTTCTGCAAACAGTTCCCCTGTACATATTAAATTATAGTTTTTAATCCCGGTGCTCAGTTATTGTGTAGCAGCTAATTGTATAGGCTATGTGTTCTTAGAGCGACTGAGGTGAATAAAAGCCACAGCATCCAATGTGATAACGGCTGGGCAAATGTTTGCTTCTTTTTATGTTCTCCAAATAGCATTTAGTTTTTAAATTGTATAGAAATTCAGTAAATCAGTTTCAACTAAAGTCACGTAGCAAATGAGCAATTACATGTTTTGTTGACCAAATTCCACACTCTGACCTCCATGCAAAATTCCTCACTTCGTTATACTTCGTGGGCTTATTTTCTAGGACAGATTTTGGGCTGAGCCTATCTTCCGTTGACCCTGTTGACTCATCAGTAGGGAAAATTTGTTTCCCTTTTGGTCCATTCAACAACAGAGCGATACGAACCTTGTTTCAGCAGGATGTTGCCTTATCAGAATGGATTTATTGATAATATCTGTTGGAAAAAAGTTTGGATGTCGCCATTAAGATTAGCAGGCAATTAGCTTTAAAACTGCACATACAAAAACATCTGTAAAGCAAACATATTAGTTGACCTTTTGTTATTAAAATAATGTTTCTGCAAACAGTTCCCCTGTACATATTAAATTATAGTTTTTAATCCCGGTGCTCAGTTATTGTGTAGCAGCTAATTGTATAGGCTATGTGTTCTTAGAGCGACTGAGGTGAATAAAAGCCACAGCATCCAATGTGATAACGGCTGGGCAAATGTTTGCTTCTTTTTATGTTCTCCAAATAGCATTTAGTTTTTAAATTGTATAGAAATTCAGTAAATCAGTTTCAACTAAAGTCACGTAGCAAATGAGCAATTACATGTTTTGTTGACCAAATTCCACACTCTGACCTCCATGCAAAATTCCTCACTTCGTTATACTTCGTGGGCTTATTTTCTAGGACAGATTTTGGGCTGAGTAAAACCTCTCGCTTCGTCTCTTCCTCTCTGGTAAAGAGGACAGTGGAGGGGAGAGAGTGGAGGAAAAAGACGACTCCCTAAAACACGCCACTTCGATTCCGCTACGACCGGAAGAGACTTTTCGTAGCAGGTAGGAGACCGTTTCCTAATTGAATTATCCTAACCTCACGAAAAACTCACTTCCGGTCGTAGCTGTGTCGAAGTGGCGTGTTTATAGGGAATCTCGTAAAAAGAAACCCCCACTCCCACTGATTCACAGCTGTCAGTTGGAGGAAAAAAACACTGTCAATCTTTGGGAGGAACCATTGTACAGTATTTTAACAACCAAGACGAAGAAAGAGCAAATCCTGGAAACGTCAACGTCGTTTAGAAGCTTCTACGAGCCAGGCGAATCTCTTTGAAAAGGCGTGACGTGAAGAGCAGTGTCAGTTTGCTCTGTCACACATTAGAAATTGGGGTTGGCTAGCTAGTAGCTGGCTAACCAGCTAGCCAGCTAAATTTATACTGCTCAAAGGGATTGGCCTTCTCTTTTGCATTGGGGTCATTACACCGGAAAGAACATCTCAGGATTCAATTAAACCTCATTTTTATGTTTTGGGTCCCAAGGAAGGGTAAGAGCCCAGGGTCATAGCTTTTCATGTCGAGGGTACATGGCACGGGGTTATCTTGCTACTAAGCTAGCGCTAGCTAGGTAGCTACCTAACCAAGGCAAACACTTTCCCAATGACAATGTGTTTATGTTAGCTAGCTAGCTATCTAGCTAGCCCAGGAAAGTAGCTAACTTTCTAGCTTGGAAAACGCGTTAACTATACAATAACTAAATTAACGTTATCCCCGCCCGGGTAGTTAACTAGCTACTGTAGCTAACGTTAGGAATGATCTAGCTAACGTCTCAATCTGTAACGGTAACTAACGTTTTAATTATTGAGCTAGCTAGGTATCTTCGCTACAAGAGTTTAACCACACAGTCAGAACAATGAGTTATAAATATATATATATTTATAACGTTACCCATGCAAGGGGACATAGTTCACAATGATGGATAATTAGTAAGTTGAGCTAGCTAGCAATCCTAATGGTGTCATCGTGGAGGTTTATGGCTACCGTCTGACGTTATAACCGCCGAGTTAGTTAGCTAACGTTAGCTGATTCCTTATCTGGGCGTTTTCTTCTTGTTCTTGCCTGTGCTAACCATTAACGTTACGTGACGCTGGTAACGTTAAACTTTTGTCAGAACACACACTAGCTAAATATTTGTAAGGTAACTTTGACAGCTCTAACAATAAAATATTAATTTAATTTATAGCAAACCATATCAAGCTGTATGGGTAAAGCCTCCAAGCCCTGTGCTTAGCTGGAACTTTTACCTACGTGTAATCAGCTAACTTCAGCTATGTAATAATTTCTCCAAAACAATGTCAACTGTAGCTAGTCAATGTTTAAGAAAATAGATGGCTAGCATCTTCACTTGTCATTGTGTATTTAGGCCAAGTATCAATTGGCCTTTACAATGGTGGGGGGTACACACTAAACATGCCTCAAGGCAAGAGTTGAGCAGGCTAATGTTTGATTCAAGGATATAACTTGTGTCAGTTTGTGAACCTCATGTAAACTTGTGCTACCTTACAAGGCAACTCGGAAAGAATCTTGACTCTTTCTTTGCATTCCGCACAGAACAACTTGAGCTTTCTACAACTTCATACTTGTAATATTTTGCAGGTTTGTCAGTGTGTATGGCTTGTTTGTCAGCATCTGGCCAATGTCAGCCACAAGTGTTACACTCTTATAGGACCCAGACATCCGTGACCATGACAGGATATTTTGTAGGAATGCACTCTGGCCATGGCAGACTATTTTGTAGGAATGCACTGAGTGTGTTCCTCTGTGTGCACACAACATGCATGCGGGTGCTTTCAGGGAAGTTTGCACATCCCTCTCAATTCAGGGTTATTTGATTGAGTTTCAGCTACGTCTTGATAATATGCTATTCATTACATTGTACTATGTCCAAGGACTTAGTTCAATACTGAGATTCCCAGCGCTTCATCATGGAGTGGTCTTCAATTGATCTTAAAATTGTGATTTATTAATGTAAACAAGGCATCAGATCATCTAATTTCAGTAAAATATTAGTGTCTTCATGTAAGGTGATAGAGGTGGATCTGACAGCCCTATCATTCATGTTTTTCAGATTTTTTCCCCCCACACTGTGTTGCTCTAATTTGGCCCTGAACGTGTTGGTGGAGCTGCAGTTGCACAGAAGCCATGGGGACACCAGGTAGAAAGCGTGCCCCTATCAAGGACCGGTTTTCAGCTGAGGATGAAGCCCTTAGTAGCATTGCCCGGGAGGTAAGTTAACCATCCATTTCAGAGCCTCCCTGCTTTTAGTTAATTTCTGTGATTCTTTCTTAGTTTAAGCTCTTTAACTGGTGTTATTAGCTGAGCTTCCCTCACATTGTAGGCCTATGTGTAGTGCAAAAGTGATTTAGTACTACATAAGTCACATTGGATGTTGTTTGTGGTGACACTGAAGACATGTAATTTCCCCAAATGTGGTCAAAGACAAATTTGAATTTGATGATTTATAAAAGGATGCATGGCAAGCCGTCTTGGATGTATTACTTTAAATGTAGGCTTTTCAACCCATACCCAACAACACCGACTGAGGTGAATGCAGCAAACAGCCCCCTGAAGCATATCCTGACACATGTTCACACACAGCTCTGCTTAGTCTGAGATGTGCTTGTAATGTGGATATTCAGGTTCCTTCAAGTTGTCTCAGCTCTGGCGAGTGCAGACAGCTGGTTTGCAATGGTGTAGTAGGATTGATTTGAAGAGATTTAGGGAAAATGGAGGGCAGGGGCAAGGAAGGTGGGATGGCTTGTAATGACTTGTCCCAGGATTATTCCATGTTCCTCAACTACCCGGCTGTCATTCCTGGCCTTTTCGTAGAGGCTGTGCAACTGTTCTCAGCGTACATAGTAGGCCCATGCATTTGTTGTGTAATTGTTATTGTTCATTACTATTTTGAGAACGATTGTGCTGTATTTGCATAATTATGTGGCTAGATGAAACTATGCCACAGTGTGGGAAAAGCCTAAAGAATCATCAGAGTAGATTTGAGTCCATGTGATTGGCTGACTTGCGTAACTTACAGATGAACAGAACACAGGATCTCACTGACTGGAAGTGAATGTTGTCCTAGCTCTTGTGAATTGCCTCATACTTGGGGACTTCTTGGTAGTGCCTAATACTTTGGCACAGAAAACAAGGTTACATTTTCCGTCTTTAACCATACAAGCCTGTTATATAGAATCATGAGTCATCTGACCCACCCAGCCAGGTCCTGTCCTGAATGAATCAGGGTTTCTTCGTGGAGAGAACTAGATGTGCACAGAACAGTGAGGCCAAGTGAGTGTGTGCAGTGGGTCCATAAGGCCAACCTCTCTCCAACCTGTCACACACCACCACTCCCCTCCAAACAAAGCCCCAGAAAAAAGTAATTGCATGAGGTCAGTCATCCTCTCTTAGGCTATGAGTGCTTGCCTGGTCGGCCTGTGCTGGACACGGATCACTGTCCTGCTGAGAAGGACTGTGAATTTGAGCCTGCGCTATCACCACCCCATATTGGAGGCCACTTACATTGCTGGGCTGTCAGTCACTTAAAATATCAGCAGCTTGCTTGCAAAACCATCAGCCAAGTAGGAGGATTCACCACATGTACTGTAGGCCTATTAAGTTTTCCTCGTAAGGATCATAATGTTAGAGAGATGATCAGACAGTCACTTACTGTGCCATTGATTGTAAGTGAATGTGTGGGAGTTGAGTGAGTCATAGTTCATAGTCCGTATTACACAGTTTCAGTGCTATCCTAGGTAATGATAGCTGTAAGCCATGCATAGGACTACTGAAGAGAATGGCACAGTGTCACACTGAGTAGAACAGGCCTGCACAGGGCGGGGTCGAGACCCAGGGTCTCCAGCTTAATGACGAGTTTGGAGGGTACTATGGTGTTAAATGCTGAGCTGTAGTCAATGAACAGCATTCTTACATAGGTATTCTTCTTGTCCAGATGGGATAGTGCAGTGTGATGACGATTACATCATCAGTGGACCTATTGGGGCGGTTAGAAAATTGGAGTGAATCTAGGGTATCGGGTAAGGTGGAGGTGATATGATCCTTGACTTGTCTCTCAAAGCACTTCATGATGACTGAAGTGAGTGCAACGGGGCAATAGTAATTTATTTGAGTGCAACAGGGCGATGGCTAAGGTACCTCACGTGACTAGTGGCCCCCATCTCACCTGCTAATTGGGAAACTTTTGCAAATGTTTTGTTGACTGAGTGAGGGAAATGCTGTGAATTAAGAGGACTTGATGTATACTAAACAAAAATATAAACGTGACATGTGAAGTGTTAGTCCCATGTTTCAATAGCTGAAATAAAGTATCCCAGAAATGTTTGATTTTTGGTAAAGGAGAAAGGTTATTTCTCTAAAATGTTGTGCACACTATTAGTGAGCATTTCTCATTTGCCAAGATAATCCATCCACCTGAAAGGTGTGGCATATCAAGAAGCTGTTTTAACCAGCATGATAATTTATTTTACCTTTCATAGGCAAGTCAGTTAAGAACAAATTCTTATTTTCAATGACGGCCTAGTGGGTTAACTGTTTTTTCAGGGGCAGAACAACAGCTTGGGGGTTTGAACTTGCAACCTTCCGGTTACTAGTCCAACGCTCTAACCACTAGGCTACCCTGCCGCCCTGGCACCATGTGCAGAGGACAATAAAAGGCCACTCTCTGGCAACAGCTCTGGTGGAAATTCCTGCAGCCCTCAACCTGAGACATCTGTGGCATTGTGTTGTGACAAAACTGCACATTTTGGTTACCTTGTCCCCAGCACAAGGTGTACCCTGTGTAATCAAATTGAATTTATCACATGTGCGCCGAATACAACAGGTGTAGACTTTACAGTGAAATGCTTACTTACAAGCCCTTAACCAACAATGCATTTTTAAGAATAATAAGTGTTAAGTAAAAAAAATAGATGAGTAAAAATTACAAATAAAAGTAACAAATAATTAGAGAGCAGCAGTAAAATAACAATAGCGAGGCTATATACAGGGGGTACCGGTACAGAGTCGATGTGTGAGGTCACCGGTTATTCGAGGTAACATGTACATGTAGGTAGAGTTAAAGTGACTATGCATAGATAATAAACAAGAGTAGCAGCAGTGTAAAAGGAGGGGGGGGACCAGAGTCTGACAATTTTTGGTGCCTTCCTCTGACAACGCCTGGTATAGAGGTCCTGAATGGCAGGAAGCTTGGCCCCAGTGATGTACTAGGCCGCAGGCACAACCCTCTGTAGTGCCTTGCGGTCGGAGGCCGAGCAGTGATGCTCTCGATGGTGCAGCTGTAGGAACTTTTTGAGGATCTGAGGACCCATGCCAAATCTTTTCAGTCTCCTGAGGGGGAATAGGCTTTGTCGTGCCCTCTTCACGACTCTTGGTGTGCCTGGACCATGTTAGTTTGTTAGTGATGTGGGTTCCAAGGAATTTGAATCTCTCAACCTGCTCCACTGCAGCCCCGTCAATGAGAATGGGGGCGTGCCCGGTCCTCCTTTTCCTGTAGTCCACAATCATCTGCTTTGTCTTGATCACTTTTGAGGGAGAGGTTGTTGTCCTGGCACCACACGGCCAGGTCTCTGACCACCTCCCTATAGGCTGTCTCATCCTTGTCGGTGATCACTGTATCATCGGCAAACTTATTGATGGTGTTGGAGTCATGCCTGGCCATGCAATCATGAGTGAACAGGGATTACAGGAGGGGGCTGAGCACACACCCCTGAGGGGCCCCCGTGTTGAGGATCAGCACGGTGAATGTGTTACCTACCCTTACCACCTGGGGGCACCCCGTCAGGAAGTCCAGGATCCAGTTGCAGAGGGAGGTGTTTAGTCTCAGGGTCCTTAGCTTAGTGATGAGCTTTGAGGGTACTAGGGTGTGTGTCCCTCATTCAGGGACAGGTTGAAAATGTCAGTGAAGACACTTGCCACTTGGTCAGCGCATGCTCGGAGTATACGTCCTGGTAATCCGTCTGGCCTTGTGAATGTTGACCTGTTTTAATGATCTTTCTCGCATCGGCTATGGAGAGCGTGATCACATATTCGTCAGGAACAGTTGATGCTCTCATGCAAGTTTCAGTGATGCTTGCCTCGAAGTGAGCATAGAAGTAATTTAGCTCGTCTGGTAGGCTCGTGTCTAGGCTTCCCTTTGTAGTCAGTAATAGTTTGCAAGCCCTGCCACATCCGAGAAGCGTCGGAACCAGTGTAGTACGATTCAATCTTAGCCCTGTATTGACGCTTTGCCTATTTGATGGTTCGTCGGAGGTATAGCTTGATTTCTTATAAGCTTCCAGCTCCTTGAAAGCAGCAGCTCTACCCTTTTAGCTCAGTGCGGATGTTGCCTGTAATCCATGGCTTTTGGTTGGAGTATGTACGTACTGTAACTGGGGACGACATCATCAATGCACTTATTGAAGCCAGTGACTGATGTGGTGTATTCCTTAATGCCATTGGAAGAATCACGGAACATATTCCAGTCTGTGCTAGCAAAACGATCCTGCAGCTTTGTATCTGCTTCATCTGACCACTTATTTTATTGACACTGGTGCTCTCTGCTTTAGTTTTTGCTTGTAAGCCGGAATCAGGAGGATAGAATTATGGTCAGATTTGCCAAATGGAGGGAGCGCTTGGAATGTGTCTGTGTGGAGTAAAGGTGGTCTAGTTTTTTTTTTTTTTTTTTTCTCCTCTGGTTGCACGTTTAACATCCTGGTAAAACTGATTTTAAGTTTCCCTGCATTAAAGTCCACGGCCACTAGGAGCACTGCCTCTGGATTAGCGCTATCCTGTTTGCTTATGGCTGTATACAGCTCATTGAGTGTGGTCTTAGTGCCAGCATCGGTTTGTGATGGTAAATAGACAGCTACGAAGAGTATAGATGGAAACTCTCTTGGTAATTAGTGTGGTATACAACTTATTATGAGATACTCTACTTCAGGCGAGCAAAACCTCAAGACTTCCTTAGCTTTCGTGCACCAGCTGTTGTTTGCAAATATACATAGACTGTCACCCCTTGTCTTACCAGAGGTGGCTGTTCTATCCTGCCGAAAAGCGTAAAACCCTCTAACTGTATGTTATTCATGTCGTCTTTCAGCCACGACTCGGTGAAAAATAAGATATTACAGTTTTTAATGTCCCGTTGGTAGGATATACATGCTCGTAGTTTGTCTATTTTATTATCCAATCATTGTACGTTAACTAATAGGACCGACGGTAAACGCAGATTTCCCACTCGCTGTCGGATCCTTACAAGGCACCCAGACCTCCGTCCCCGATATCTCAGTCTCTTTCTCCTGCGAATGACGGTCATGAGGGCCTTGTCTGGAGTAAATCCTTTGCGTCCGATTCATTAAAGAAAAAAATCTTCCAGTACTGGGCGAGTAATCTCTTTCCTTATATCTAGAAGCTCTTTTAGGTCATAAGAGTATTACTTGTACATTCAGAGACATTATGTACAAAATAAGATACAAATAACTCGGAAAAAACACACAATAGCACTATTGGTTAAGGGACCGTAAAACGGCAGCCTTCTCCTCTGGTGCCATTAATGCTGTTTATTCAGCTTCTTGAAATGCTTCTCCTGTCCGGTGGATGGATTATCTTGGCAAAGAAGAAATGCTCACTAACAGGGATGTAAAACAAATAGGTGCACATAATTTGAGAGGGAACCATTTTTTTTGCTTATGGAATATTTCTGGGATATTTTATTTGAGCTCAAAACATCGGACCAACACGTTACATGTTGTGTTTATATTTTTGTTCAGTGTTGATTAAATAACGGATTTTAAAAAAACAGTTTCACATGCGCATGGTCCTTGCGATCTGGGGTTTTTGAGAGGTCCCTAACCCATTGAAGTTGTACATTTAAAATGGTTATGGGTAGGGTTTACGGATGTCCCAAGTAGAGGTCGACCGATTAATTGGAATGGCCGATTTAATTAGGGCCGATTTTAAATTTCCATAACAATCGGTATTTTTGGATGCCGATTAAAAAAAATAAAACAATATAAAAAATATATATATATATATATATTTACACCTTTATTTAACTAGGCAAGTCAGTTAAGAACACATACTTATTTTCAATGACGGCCTAGGAACGGTGGGTTAACTGCCTTGTTCAGGGGCAGAACGACAGATTGTTACCTTGTCAGCTCAGGGATTCAACCCTGCAACCTTATGGTTAACTAGTCCAATGCTCTAACCACCTGCCTCACGAGGAACCTGCCTGTTAGGTAAGTGCAGTAAGAAGCCAAGGTAAGTTGCTACAAATCGTATAGAGAGAAAGAGTCCTATAATTCCAATAATAACTACAACCTAAAACTTACCTGGGAATATTGAAGACTCATATTAAAAGGAACCACCAGCTTTCATATGTTCTCATGTTCTGAGCAAGGAACTTAAACGTTAGCTTTCTTACATTGCACATATTGCACTTTTACTTTCTTCTCCAACACTTTGTTTTTGCATTATTTAAACCAAATTGAACATGTTTCATTATTTATTTGAGGCTAAATTGATTTTATTGATGTATTTTATTAAGTTAAAATAAGTGTTCATTCAGTATTGTTGTAATTGTCATTATTACAAATAAATAAATAAAAATCGGCCAAATAATCGGTATTCGCGTTTTTGGTCCTCCAATAATCGGTTGACCTTTAGTCCCAAGGATCCCTAGAATGTACAAGTAATGTGAATGTCAATGCATAATGCAGTTGGAAAGGTCAATTTAAAAAATAAAAAAATAAAAATGCAATATGGTAATGCATACTTTTTTGCATTCATTTTGGAGGATTTGTTTTTCTTCTGTAGGCTATTACAATTAAAAATAACATATAAGTCCTTAAATAAAAAATTAAGTGCTTGAAAGTCCTTGAATTTTACTTGCCAATGTCTTTATGAACCCTGAATAGGATACTTTTTCAGCCCCAATGGAAAATCAAGGCCTCTGCTATTAAAATTACCCATGCATCTTTCGCTTTGCTGTCTTACCCCGGAGAGTATTTGTTTTTCATTCAGGCCAGTAGCTTTTATTGGAACTGGCCCGGTGTGCCACTGGAAAATGTACCTGAATGTCGAACCCTGTATGTAGTTCATGATAATGGTAGGCAGGCCTATTTTTGCAACTATCTGCAAATACGTATTTCAAATTTAACATCCTCTTTTTTTTTAGATTAAAAAGGTAGAACAAGTTTTCTGTTGTGCAAAACACCTGATTGAAACTTGTTGGCTGTCAAACAATTTATCTACCTATGCTTGGGCTATTTTATGATTGGGTGTTATCACACGTAGCAGCATATAATTTAGCAAAGTGTTGAAGGGGTCCGCCTAACATTCCGTATGGTCTGATAAGGGGAGGGTTTTGAACGATTAGCCTAATGTTTGTTTCCATGGCAACTATAAACACTATAGTACTGAAGATAAACAACGTCAACTTTGACATAACATCCAGGGTGTGCCAACTTCATGGAGCCCTAGATGATGTAGTCTAGTGTGAGCAGAGGATCTGATCTACCCCTTGACGCTTAGGGTTTTGGAGGTGTGTATGATTGTGCATTTGTGCGGCTGCTGCTCAGATTACTCCTCTCCAGTCCCATAATGTGGGTGCAGGGGGAGGGAATGCTGGGGCCAGGCCGGATGGGCATGGCTATAGATAGGACAGAGCGACACAGAGCTCAGGTCATACTGTCAGACAGCTCGACAGGTGCAGCGCAGAGGAGCCAGCCATCTCCTCTCCTTCTTTTCTCAGACACACACACAGTGTTTCCCACTCGAGCCGGCTGTCGGCTAAACAGCCGATTAGACTCCTTTTAAGCCCGATACTTTTTCCACCTAAATTAACTAGGCTACTTTTCAATTTGCTAGTCAGAAAGTCAGCCAAGCCCCTTCCCACGAGAATGAACGATATGCATTTTCTAGCGATCTAGCGACTCTATTTCAGAGTTACCAAGTTTGTTTTGAACGCGGCATCAAACGGCAACAGAAGGCAGGCTTCATCAGCACGTCTCACACCACTGCAGTGAGCTGGAGGCAGTTACGTACCCAATGCATATGGGCCTGATAAATTTGTCAAATGCCTGGTAAATTTAAAATGTTGCCGGTAAAATATCCTACGTCACATTTTCCTAACACAAACCCTGGTGTATCTGTGTGTTTGGGTCTTGACTTGTCTAAAGTCAGTACAGCCAATCTGCCAACTTCTGTCTGTGGCGTCCACACAGTTTGGGTTACACATTAATATGACCCCACTGTGGAAAGGTGAGACTCTCACGAACACGTACATGTCAGTTGTTGCTGTAGCCCACAGGCCTCACGACTCGTCTGAAGATCCCGGTACCAGTTGAAAAAATTAATGGACCTGTGCCAAAAATAAGGGTTTAAATACAGTGCATTCGGAAAGTATTCAGACCCCTTTTTTCACATTTTGTTACATTACAGCCTTATTCTAAAATTGATTCCATAGTTTTTTATCAATCTACACACACTACCCCATAATGACAAAGCAAAAACATGTTTTTAGAATTTTTTGCAAATGTATTAAAAATACTACAAGCTTGGCACACCTGTATTTGGGATGTTTCTCCCATTCCTCTCAGCAGGTCCTCTTAATCTTTGTCAGGTTGGATGGGGAGCGTCGTTGCACAGCTATTTTCAGGTCTCTGTAGAAATGTTCGATTGGGTTCAACTCCAGGCTCTGGCTGGGCATCTCAACGATATTCAGAGACTTGTCCCGAAGTGCTATGGAGCAGCTTTTCATCAAGAATCTCTCTACTTTGCTCCATTCGTCTTTGCCTCGATCCTGACTAGTCTCCCAGTCCCTGTTGCTGAAAAACATCCCCACAACATGATCCTGCCACCACCGTGCTTTACCAAAGGGATGGTGCCAGGTTTCTTCCAGATGTGACGCTTGGCATTCAGGCCAAAGAGTTTCATCTTGGTTTCATCAGACCAGAGAATCTAGGAATGACTTTCGTCTGGCCACTCTACCATAAAGGCCTGATTGGTGGAGTTTTGCAGAGATGGTTGTCCTTCTGGAAGGGTCTCCCATCTCCACAGAGTAACTCTGGAGCTCATCGGGTTCTTGGTCACCTCCCCGACCAAGGCTCTTCTCCCCTGATTGCTCAGTTTGGCTGAGCGGCCAGCTCTAGGAAGAGTCTTGGTGGTTCCAAACTTCTTCCATGATGGAGGCCACTGTGTTCTCGGATCTTTAATGCTGTATAATTTTGTTTGGTACCCTTCTCTAGATCTCCAGACATGCACTGTCAACTGTGGGACCATTATATAGACAGGTGTGTGTGCCTTTTCAAATCATGTCCAATTTACCACAGGTGAACTCCAAATTCACAAACACTTCACATTTCCATATCATAAAACTCATGTAATTTACAGTGTCAATGTTTATGGTCACTGTTTCATGTACAGTATGGATGTAGCGTTTCACGGTATGCATCGGGCCCAGGTTCAAATGTTTAAGATTTGAGTGCATCGGTTAGTGGGTCCGCAAACCGATCAAATGACTTTTTCTACCTTCCCAAAAATGCCTAATATTTTGTGACAACTGCGTCCTCTCCTTCAGTGTCGAACTAAGCATGTAATTATGTTGACAGTCATAGATCTACAAGTCATTTTGCATACCAAATAACCCCAGGCAATATCCGTAGCCAGCTTCAAAAGTTTGTAAAATGGCTTGCACAGTATTAGGCTTTATTAGTTGAGTGACAACCAATTTTGTCGGTTAGGTTATTTAATATAAAATGTGCTGTTAAATGGCCTGCATACTCACCAGACATGTAACCCATTGATGTTTGGGATGTTTGATGTTCTGGATCACCGTGTACAACAGTGTGTTCCAGTTCCCGCCAAAATCCAGCAACTTCGCACAGCCATTGAAGAGGAGTGGGACAACATTCCACAAGCCATAATCAACAGCCTGATCAACTCTTATTTTTTTTACCCCCTTTTTTCTCCCCAATTTCATGGTATCCAATTGGTAGTTAGTCTTGTCTCATCGCTGCAACTCCCATACGGACTCAGGAGAGGCGAAGGTCGAGAGCCGTGCACACAATCCAACCAAGCCACACTGCTTCTTGACACAATGCCCACTTAACCCGGAAGCCACAGTACTGTTCAAAAGTTTGGGGTCACTTAGAAATGTCCTTGTTTTTGAAAGAAAAGCACATTTGTCTATTGTTACTGAATATATCTGGAGAATTTTCAGATTTTGTTAACAAATGCGGTGAAAAGTACAGTAAATGTAAAATGCACCAGTCTGGATTCAACACTGTCTGGATTGTCTTGTCAGGTGAACTGTTGTGTACTCAACTTTGGTATAAAAAAAATAATAAAAAAATCCCATCTCCAAACTGTTCCCTTTCAATTGCTACAATGCTTATTAAGAATATGCTTTTTGTATTTCTGCTGTAAAAAACTATTCAATTTAGGCCTATATAGGACAATTCCAATGAGTGAATAGGGTTATTAATAAGACATATGTGGGTCAGTTGCTAAACAAATATTTTTTGGGGGAATAAATTACATACTGCTATTCACAAAGTGTTGCAAACACTTGTTAATTATTTCAGTAAATTAACTGATGTCGTGCTAGCTCTTTTATTAACACGTATGGACCAAGAACTTAATTGGAATCAAGGCATTAGAATGTACCAGAGGCCACCAAAATAGAATTTGTTCCTCAAAAATGTCTTAACCCGAGGGGAGCCTGTCTGGCTACTTTTCCTATTTAGCTGGCAACTCCATGTGCTTGTGGAAAACGGTACACACACACTAGTCTATTAGCCTCACTAATCCATTTTAACAGTGCAAAAATACGCCCTAATTTTTACTTTGAATCCCACCATTTTGTTTTCTTAGAGGAAGGTCCAATTAGAATCTGACAGTTTAAGCCAAAGCATTGAAACAATTTTAGTTGGCTTGCGGTGCTCATAGTCACATAAACCTCAATGTGATGGTTGTGCCACTCTGCTCGCAAAGCTGTCATAGACAGCAGCTGTTTAGTGAAAGACAGACCTTCCGCATGATTAGTCAATAGAAAATATCGAGAGGCTTATGACCAAAGGGTGAGTTCACCGACCCTAATCGAGAGTGGAAATCTCCAGAGATGGCTGAAGACTTCTGACAGATGCACTGTGGGTGAACCGCTCGGCTGTAACATAAGAGAGGCAGAAGAGACATTTGATTAAGGAAAACGTCCCACATGGCATGCATGTTTGCACAACAAAGGCATGTTTTTTTCCCCCCAATGCTATTTTTTTCCCACTCAACAGGAATAGACCTACTGGTGGCCCATTCTGGCACCACAGATAAGCACTGGCTGGAATGTTGACTGTTTGTTTGCAAGGAGATACTCTGTAGCATACACCATACCATTGATGCAGCATATTTTTGTTGAAGATAAGTGGTTTTCTGATATGGTGTTTGTAGATGGTGGTGGTGTTGTCATAGCAGAGTAGTCAGTCAGGAGAAGCTGGTGTGTCTCTCTCTCACTTTCACACTCACACACACATATTATGGGCCTCAATGGGGGGTGGCGGGAGCATGGTCTACTTAAATTAGCCACTGCTGCTGAGGCGCTTTGCAAAATTAACCCCGTTCCCCCTCTACCTCTGGGGTAAATGAGGTGAAATTGGGATATGCTTTCACCCCTCCAGAGTAGACTACCTATGTCATCTTTCAAATCCATTGCTGTGCTTGTAGAGTTATATGCATCTGCCTTCCTGCATGCATGTTGATTGAAAAAATATTGACTGCCATTGAATGATTGCATATTTAGCGACTGGTGAACCAACACCACATCTAACTTTGTTTAAAAGCCTTAAGGCCTAGTTTATCCTCCCAAATTCTTCTTTGTCACTGTGTTTGTCCACTGTCGTTTCCCCTTTTTGAGGTCCTTAAATTAGCCTCTCTAAACTGATGGTTAGCACATGTTGTTGGGGATGAGGCATCCCAAGCACTCTACTAAGGACAGTATTATAGAGCTGTGACTCATGTGGAAACTGGTCAACCACTGCATGTGGTACAGTAGCTCTCTGTCACAGGTCTCTCAGGATAATTTATATTTGGTCTCCACAATTTTGTTCTGTTTATTTGTTTGGAGTTGGTCTCCATTGTGTTGCAGATTACCAGTACACACTTCTATAGCCTGCAGCAGAGTGAGGTGCAGATTGTATGCTGTTGTGTAGCCTAACGTGCAAGGGCGCGTTGTAATGCCAACCACCGCTTTTAGCGTGATCCTATCCTAACATGGCATTGCCTTATCATAAATGAGCTCATTGAGGCGGATTGGTGTTCCTATGCTTCATGAACTGAAATAAAATATTCCAGAAATGTTCCAAATGTACAAAAAGCTTATTTCTCTACAAATGTTGTGCGCACGTGTTTACATCCCTGTTACATCCCTAGTGAGCATTTCTCATTTGCCAAGATAATCCATCCACCTAAACGGTGTGGTATATCAAGAAGCTGTTTAAACAGCATGATCATTACATAGGTGCAGCTTGTGCTGGGGACAATAAAAGGCCACTCTAAAATGTGCAGTTTTGTCACACGACACAATGCCACAGATGTCTCAAGTTTTGGAGGGAGTATGCAATTGGCATGCTGACTGCAGAATGTCCACCAGAGCTGTTGCCAGAGGGTTGAATGTTAATTTCTCTACCATATGTCGTTTTAGAGAATTTGGCAGTACGTTCAACCGGCCTCACAACCGCAGACCACGTTTAAGGGATCGTGTGGGTGAGCGGTTTGCTGATGTCAATGTTTTGAATAGAGTGCCCCATGGTGGCGGTGGGATTATTCTATGGTCTGCATACTCCCCAGACATGTTACCCATGTTTGAGATGCTCTGGATCGACATGTTCGACTGCGTGTTTCAGTTCCCACCAACATCCAGCAAGTTCACACAGCCATTGAGGAGTGGGACAACATTCCGTAGGCCACAATCAACAGCCTGATCAACTCCGTGCGGAGTTTTGCGCTGCAAGTTTTGCGCTGCATGAGGCAAATGGTGGTCACACCAGACACTGACTGGTTTTCTGATCCACGCTCATACCTTTTTTATTAAGGTATCAGTGACCAACAGATGCATATCTGTATTCCCAGTCATGTGAAATCCATAGATTAGGGCCTAATGAGTTTATTTCAATTGACCGAGAGCCTTATATGAACTGAATCTCAGTCAAATCTTATATTGTTGCATGTTGAGTTTATATTTTTGTTCAGTGTACTGTGTATACAGGGCTCCAGACTGCAACAAATTATTGAGTCGCATTTTGCGACCAAGCCTATTTCGCTTTGGCCCCCCGCTGTGATGGGCAAACCACTATCTGTCTCCCCTTACGTGCACCCCGAAAAATGCTTTGTTTGTTTTAACATTTAAAAATGCAATTATGGGGGGGGGGACTTTAGTGTTGTCCCTGTTGAAGAGGGGAGAAGAGGGGAGCATTTCAGCTTTTATTGCATCTCTCAATATTGAGCTAGTAGCTCACTGTTTTATAACCAAGATATCTGATATGGCTTTTGAGATATGGAGCTTGCGAAATGCACATCGGCCATTGCGAGTGCATATGTAGTTTTTTAGGACTTTACATTTACTGTTAGAGTAATACATGGCTACTAGCAGTGGGTGTTATATTTAGAGTTAGAGATCATCAACCTAATGTGTTATAATTTTCCACTTGCTCAGGTGGTGAACTGGCCCTGAGTGAATGAATGAATCAAATTTATAAGGCCCTTTTTACATCAACAGATGTGCTACACAGCAACCCAGCCTAAAACTGGGTTTCAAACAGCAAGCAATGCAGGTCAAGAGAGGGGGGGAGCCACAGCATAGTAGACTATATGATTACAGACATTGACCATTTAGCTCATTCACCGTCAAGCCGCTAACACCTCTGATCACAGCAAAATTACCTTGTTCCTCAAAAGAACAGACATGGAAACAACCATACATTCACAGTAAAGTAAATTATACAACATCAGAAATTCATACAGATTGTCCCAAAACAGAATAATACCAGAAAGCAACCAGAATCCAAACACTCTAAGATAACATTCTGTATACCACATCCACTCACAGTAACAGGATTCATCCAATGGCATTGAAGAGTACACCACCTCAGTTATCGGCTTCATCAATAAGCGCATTGATGACGTCGACCCCTCAGTGACTGTATACATCCCAACCAGAAGCCATGGATTACATCTGCATCGCGCTAAAGGCTAGAGCTGCTTCTTTCAAGAAGCGGGAGACTAAACCGGACACATATAAGAAATCCCACTATGCCCTCAGACGAACCATCAAACAAGCAAAGCGTCAATACGGAATTAAGATTGAATCCTACTATACCGGTTCTGACGCTCGTCTGATGTGGCAAGGCTTGAAAACTACAGACTACAAATGGGAACCCAGACGTGAGCTGCCCAATGACGCGAGCCTACCAGATGAGCTAAATGCCTTTTTATGCTCGCTTCGACGCAAGCAACACTGAAGCATGCATGAGAGCACCAGCTGTTCTGGATGACTGTGTGATGACGCCGATGTGAACAAAACCTTTAACCAGGTCAACATTCACAAAGCCGCCAGATGGATTACCAGGACGTGTACTCCGAGCATGCTCAACTGCTCGGCATCTGACCGTAAGGCGCTACAGAGGGTAGTACATCACTGGGGGCCGAGCTTCCTGCCATCCAGGATCTATATAGTAGGCGGTGTCAGAGGAAAGCCCATAAAATCGCCAAATACTCCAGTCACCCAAGTCATAGACTGTTTTCTCTGCTACCCCGAAGCCATAAGACTGCTGAACAATTATCAAAATCACCACTGGACAATTTACATTGACCCCCCCCCCTCTCTGCCTTTTGTACACTGCTGCTACTTGCTGTTTATTATCTATGCATAGTCACTTCACCCCACCTACATGTAATACTTACCTCAATTAACCTGTACCCCTGCACACTGATTCGGTACCGGTGCTCGCTGTATCTAGCCTCGTTATTGTTATTCTTGTTACTTTTTTTATTACTTTTTATTTTAGTCTACTTGGTAAATATTTTCTTCACCAACAGTGCAGTTCAAGAAGATTTAAGGGCTTGTAAGTAAGCATTTCACGGGAAAGTCTACACTTGTTGTATTCGGCGCATGTGACAACGTTTGATTTGAGAAGACAACTGGTTTGATGCCGATTTGTAAAATTATGAGGAATTATCATAGAACACTATCAAACCAAAAGCACAGAGACCCAAATAATGGTGAATTACGCCTTAATTACTGTGAGACTTTAAAACTCTATAAACGTACACTCAGAACCAAAAAGGCACAGTACAACAAGAAGCAACTGACACTAATTGAGGAGTCCATAAACACAAACAACTTCTGGCAAAATTGGAAAAAGTTCAATCAGAGGAATTTGCAATTACAAAATGGTGGCATATAGACAGCCCATTTTAAAACACTCTACAACACCGTTCAAATTGATGCAAAAGCAGAACAATGGCAAATGAATGAAGTTGAATGGATTAGAAAAAGCTATAAAGGACAATCAAAATCCATTTGACTCTCCAATTACTGACCAGGAACTCTAAGAAACTTCAGGCCCTCAAAAAAAACATGCTTACCTGATGGCATTCTAAATGACATGCTGAAATTCACTAGTGCAAAATTTCAATTGGCTATATTAAAGCTGTTTAATTGGATCCTGATTGTAGGTTATTTCCCCGACATCTGGAATCAAGGACTCATAACCCCAATCTTTAAGGACTGAGACAAATATGTCCCTAACAATTAGAGGCATTATGTGAATAGTAACCTGGTGTTTTCTGGGTTTTCTGTAGTATTATAAATGTATGCGTTCTAAACTTTCCTAATAAGCACGTCTCGAGTAAAAGCCAAATTGGATTTATACCCAAACATCGCATGACCAATCATATTTACATCCTACACACCCTGATAGATAAACATGTCTACCAAAATAATACCAAAATGTACGCTTGCTTTATCGACTACCAAAAAGCATTTGATGTTATTTGGCATACAGGACTGTTCTACAAAGTAGTTTAAGAAGTAAATATTACATTATTAAATAAATGTATACTGTCAATACGTGCAGCATCAAAATTGGCAAGAAAATAAAAACATTTAACCAGGGTTGCAATCTGAGACTTGCACTCTTCAAAATTTACATCAAGGAATTGGCTACTATTCTGGAAAAATCCTCAGCCACTGGTGTTAGTCTCCACAATTCAGAGGTTAAATGCCTTCTCTTCGCAGATGACCTGTACCTGCTGTCACTCATAGCACATGGCCTACAGCAGAGCCTGGACCTGCTAGAGCAGTACTTAAATCCTCAAAACACAAATAATGATTTTCCAGAGAAGATCCAGATTTGAGGGATTTAGACAAGTTCTCAATTGGTACAATATTATATAGAGTACTGCACACACTACAATTATTTAGGTTTAAAAATAAGCTCAACTGGACAACTTAATAAGGAAGTGAATGAACTGAGAAAGTGCACAGGCGTTCTACGGCATTAAAAAAACATTCAAATTAAAATACCTATAAAAACAATTGGCTGAAACTAATTGAATGTGTCATTGAACCAATTGCACTTTGTCAGCAAGGTGTGGGGTCCAATTACAAAACAAGATTTCACCCAATGGGACAAACACCCCATTGAAACCCTACATGCAGAGTTCTGTAAGACTGTCCAGAGGAAAACTACAAACAATGCATGCAGGGCAAAATTAGGCCAGTATCCACTAATAATAAAGACTCAAAAAGAACAATTACGTTTTGAAAACATCTAAAATACAGTGAACCCCTCATATCATTACCAAGCCCTGCAATGCCAAGAGCTGTGCAAAGAAAAAAGCAGTGGTGTAAAGTACTTAAGTACTACTTTAAAGTATTTTTAGTTAAGTAGATTTTTGGGGTATCTATACTTTTACTTCACTACATTCCAAAATACAATATTGTTATTTTTACTCCATAAATCTTCCCTGACAACCTAAAGTACTCGTTACATTTTGAATGCTTAGCAGAAAAGAACACGTGGTAATCCCGTCTGCCTATGGTCTGGCGGACTCACTAAACATAAATGCATCTTTTGTAAATAATGTCTGTGTTGGAGTGTGCCCCAACACAGTAAATGTTAAAAACAAGAAAATGGTGCCGTCTGCTTTGCTTAATATAAGGAATTTGAAAGGATTTATACTTTTACTTTTGATACTTAAGTATATTTTAGCATTTTCTTTTGATATTTAAGTATGTTTAAAACCAAATACTTTTACTCAAGTAGTGTTTTGCTAGGTGACTTTTACTTGAGTAACTTTCTATTAAGGTATCTATACTTTTACTCAAGTATGACAATTGGGTACTTTTTCCACCACTGGAAAAGTCTCCTCATCCAGCTGGTCCTGGGCTGAGTTCACAAACCGTGTTCTACTAACACACTGAAGCCTCAGTACCAGAACATCCAAACAGAGTAAACCAAATTACAACCAAGTCAAAACTACATTACTTATTGGGAAACACAGCACAAAGTAAAATGCATTGCTATCTGGACCTAAATCGATAGTACACCATGGCAAACTATTTGACAATGGTTAGTGATCAAAACCGAGAGAGAGGTCAGGGTTGCATAACCGCAGGCAGAATAGATGAAACTGGGGCAGCAGGTAGACTGAGGACAGCCAGGAGTCATCAGGCCAGGTAGTCCTGAGGCATGGTCCTAGGGCTCAGATCCTCTGGGAGGGGAAAGAGAAAATTAGAGGGAGAACACTTAAATTCCAACACAACACCAGATAAGACAGGAGAATTACATCAGATATAACCGACTGATCCTAGCCCCTCGGCACATAGTCTATTGCAGCATAGATACTGGAGGCTGAAAGGCGGTTCAGGGAACATTGTGGCCCCGTCCGACAATACCCCCTGACAGGGCCACCCAGGCAGGATATAACCCCATCCACTTTGCTAAAGCACAGCCTCCACACCACTAGAGGGATATCAACAGACCCATTTACTACCCTGAGACGAGGCCCACGATCTCCACTGCACGAGCCCGAGAGGACGCCAAACCGGGCAGGAAGATCACGTCTGTGACTTAACCCACTCAAGTGACTCACCACTCCTAGGGATGGCATGGAAGAGCACTAGTAAGCCAGTGACTCAGCTCCCGTAATAGGGTCAGAGGCAGAGCATCCCGGTCTAGAGAGGGGAGCCGGCCAGACAGAGACAGCAAGGGTGGTTCGTCCCTCCCATGCCTTGCCCGTTCACCTTCGCACCCCTTGGCCAGAAGAGATGAGTCGTCAGTAAAGACTTAAATGTCGAGACCGAGTCTGCGTCGTTCACATGGATAGGCAGACCATTCCATAACAATCTAGCTCTATAGGAGAAAGCCCTGCCTTTTAGCTGTTTGCTTAAAAATTCTAGGGACGATAAGGAGGCCTGCGTCTTGTGACCGTAGCGTACATGTAGGTATGTACGGCAGGACCAAATCGGAGAGATACAGTAGGTAGGCGCAAGCCCATGTAATGCTTTGTAGGTTAGCAGTAAAACCTTAATCAGCCCTAACCTCAACAGGAAGCCGCTGGTGTAAGATTATCACATTTTTTTTGTTCTAGTCAAGATTCTAGCAGCTGTTTTTAGCAGTAACTGAAATGTATGTAGTGCTTTATCCAGGTAGCCAGAGTAGAGCATTGCAGTAGTCTCTATTAATAAACAAATTCTGGACCCCCTATTTTTACAGTAATATAAATATCAACAGTAGCCTAATTGTCAACCCAAAATTCATGACAATCACTGGATTAGGTTGCATCAAAATATCTTGAATTGTGCATTCCAGCTTGAACATGTTAGAGGAAACATCTCAGTAGCTTATTGTACTTCTAAACAAAACACTTGGAATTACTTTAAGACATCGTAAGATGAATAGGGTTGGCGGGGTAATTGTACAATCGTGTAACTGATGATTATGGAGGAAGACAATCCTAAAAAATATAATCAAAGTCATGAACATTTAATTTGAGGAAGAAACCTGTTTTAATCAACTTAATTTTCAAGCTCCACAAACTTTACCCAAAAGCAGTGAGAGTAAGCCTGGTTCAGATCTTACTACCTACATTGACCAGAGGAGACGAAATTAGAAACTTTCAGAATTCTGTGTTGTGAACAGAGGCGGGTAGTGTAATTAAAATCTGTACTTAAGTAAAAGTACTGTTGCTTAGATTGACATTTACTCAAGTCAGCGTAACCCTCTTAAGAAACTACTTAAGTAAGAGTTTATAAAAAACGTATATGGTCAGAAAACTACTTAAGTACCGGTTACACATTTTTTTACATATTTCTGGTAAATTGTGACAGAAAACAAAAAGATCGACTTAGTGCAATTGAGTTGACTTTAATTTATATTTTAAGTATGCCAGTACCATCTTGCAGATGTCCTCCAGCACAGGTAGGCTGTGCAGTTTCAATTGCGGTCTTATTCAAAGTTGAACTAATCTTATCAATGTGCTCGATTTCATAAAAAGGTCAACGTTACTCAAGACATTGGAATCATTTCATAATTTCAATAGCATTCATTTAAATGAATTTCACTAATTTAAACTTTGAGAGCCAATAGACTTGAGTTTTGATGACAAGCTATGTTGAATAGATTTCATTGGTCAAGACAACAAATCTATGTAACTAAAGTGATTTGGTCAAATGTAACAGATAAAAAAAAGTAATACTTTCAGACATTACTTGAGTGCATGTACAGCCTGACTACAATATTTTATCTTGATACGTTAATAAATACATGCTGTGTTAATTTAGGCATGTTTACCTGGCTATGTACCATAGATCGCAAGCTCATAATAAGTCAATAGAGCTAACTGGCTAGCTATTACTGTTAGCTAAGCATATACAGTTGAAGTCAGAAGTTTACATACACTTAGGTTGCAGTCATTAAAACTCATTTTTCAACCACCCCACAAATTTAACAAACTATAGTTTTGGCAAGTCGGTTAGGACATCTACTTTGTGCATGACACAAGTCATTTTTCCAACAATTGTTTACAGACAGATTATTCACTGTATCACAATTCCA
Organism: Oncorhynchus mykiss; assembly: GCF_057628025.1. Classification (NCBI taxonomy): domain Eukaryota; kingdom Metazoa; phylum Chordata; class Actinopteri; order Salmoniformes; family Salmonidae; genus Oncorhynchus; species Oncorhynchus mykiss. Next base: position 64,522,081 of record NC_143022.1, read on the forward strand.
GGGGTCAGAAGTTTAGATACACTAAGTTGACTGTGCCTTTAAACAGCTTGGAAAATTCCAGAAAATGATGTCATGGCTTTAGAAGCTTCTGATGAATTGACATAATTTTTGTCAATTGGAGGTGTACCTGTGGATGTATTTCAAGGCCTACCTTCAAACTCAGTGCCTTTTTGCTTGACATCATGGGAAAATAAATCAGCCAAGACCTTAGGAAAAATAAACTGTAGACCTCCACAAGTCTGTTTCATCATTGGCAGCAATTTCCAAACACCTGAAGGTACCACATTCATCTGTACAAACAATAGTACGCACGTATAAACACCATGGGACCACACAACTGTCATACCGCGAAGGAAGTAGACGCATTCTGTCTCCTGGAGATGAATGTACTTTGGTGCGAGAAGTGCAAATCAATCCCAGAACAACAGCAAAGGACCCTGTGAAGATGCTGGAGGAAACAGGTCCAAAAGTATCTATATCCACAGTAAAACAAGTCCTATATCGACATAACCTGAAAGGCCGCTCAGCAAGGAAGAAGCCAGTGCTCCAAAACCGCCATAAAAAGCCAAACTACGGTTTGCAACTGCACATGGGGACGAAGATCGTACTTTTTGGAGAAATGTCCTCTGGTCTGATGAAACAAAAATAGAACTGTTTGGTCATAATGACCATCGTTATGTTTGGAGGAAAAAGGGGGAGGCTTGCAAGCCGAAGGACACCATTCCAACCGTGAAGCATGAGGGTGGCAGCTTCATGTTGTGGGGGTGCTTTGCTGCAGGAGGGACTGGTGTACTTCACAAAATAGGTGGCATCATGAGGTAGGAAAATTATGTGGATATGTTGAAGCAACATCTGAAGACATCAGTCAGGAAGTTAAAGCGTGGTTGCAAATTGCTCTTCCAAATGGACAATGACCCCAAGCATACTTCTAAAATTGTGGCAAAATGGCTTAAGGACAACAAAGTCAAGGTATTGGAGTGGCCATTACGAAGCCCTGACCTCAATCCTATAGGAGGAGGCCTACCAACCTGACTCAGTTACACCAGTTCTGTCAGGAGGAATGGGCCAAAATTCACCCAACTTATTATGGGAAGCCTGTGGAAGGCTACCTGAAACGTTTGACCCAAGTAAATTATTTTAAAGTCAATGCTACCAAATACTAATTGAGTGTTTGTAAACTTCTGATGAAAGAAATGAAAGCTGAAATCAATCATTCTCCCTCTTATTATGACATTTCACATTCTTAATATAAAGTGGTGATCCCAACTGACCTATGACAGGACATTTTTACTAGGATTAAATGTCAGGAATTGTGAAAAACGGAGTAAATGTATTTGGCTAAGGTGTATGTAAACTTCCGACTTCAACTGTAGCTACAAAGAATCGTTAGGTAGCTACCCGTGAATTGAGATCTACCTTGCATAATGTTCGATTTAGGTAATTTTTAAATGATTATGATTCACATAAAGCTAGCTGATAGTTATGAAGTACAACTTTGCTTTGTGTATATCTTGGTTAGTCTATTGCCATTGTTCTGGCTGGCAGAAAGTTCAGTGAATGGGTAAGTCCATAGTAAGTCAATAGGGATAACCAGCTAGATAGCCACGAAGAATTGGTAGCTAGCTACCCATTAAAAATGAACATCTACCTTGCATACCATCTGCTCTTTCAGTTTAGCTGGCTCGCTTCAGTCAATAATCTACTCAGTGTCCTTCCTTCAAAATGCATACAAAATGAACCCCAAACGTTACCAATAAACTTATCCAAACAAGTCAATCAACGTTTATAATCAAACCTTAGGTATCCTAATACGCAAATAAATGATACAATTTAAGAAGGAGAATCGTTATTGTCTTTACCGGAGAAAAATACCAAAGAAGACGCTCTCATTGACGCGCTTGGAAACACTACAGCCAAAATGGAAGCCACCTAGAAAAACTAGCAAATTTTGGCAAATTTTTCAAAAAAAACAGCCTGAAACTCTTTCTAAAGACTGTTGACATCTAGTGGAAGCCCTAGGAACTGCAATTGGGCCCGATTTTGAAATCAGTGTAAGGATGAACACATTTTTGGGGGGGATGGTTTGTCCTCTGGGTTTTGCCTGCCATTTCAGTTCTGTTATACTCACAGAGATTATTTTAACAGTTTTAGAGAAACGTTAGTGTTTTCTATCCAAATCTACCAATTATATGCATATCCTAGCTTCTGGGCCTGAGTAGCAGGCAGTTTACTTTGGGCATGCTTTTCATCCGGACGTCAAAATACCGCCCCCTATCCCAAAGAAGTTTTAACAGCTTCTACCCCCAAGCCATAAGCCTACTGATCAAATGGCCACCGGACTATTTACATTGCCCCCCACCCCCCATTTGTTTTGTGCACTGCTGCTACTCACTCTTTATTATCTATGCATAGTCACTTCACCCCTACCTACTTGTACAAATTACCTTTAACCTGTACCCCCGCACACTGACTCGGTACCGGTACCCCCTGTATATAGCCTCATTATTGTTACTTAGTTTTTTACTTTAGTTTATTTGGTAAATATTTTCTTAACTCTTCTTGAACTGCACTGTTGGTTAAGGGCTTGTAAGTAAGCATTTCACAGTAAGGTCTACACTTGTATTCGGCGCATGTGACAAATAGTTTTATTTGAGTTTCTAGAATTGATTGTAGCTCAATAAGTCTACTTTAAGATGATTTGGACATGAAGCGTAAAAAAATGCTAATATAAGGGATATTGACTTGCATTGGATTTGTGCCACAATTTCTAAAAAGTTAGCATTTGGAGACGGTGGCCAGGTAAACCAAAGCATGGATTGCTGTCTTGTCCATAAACTGCTTACAGAGTAAGAAAGGCAACCAATAGGCCATTTTGTAATTTGGGTGAACTATTCCTTTAAGCTTTTTCCTCCTAAACAGATATCCCAGTGTGTGGTGATTAGTGCTGTGTGGTGGGGTTGCTCTCTCCATAGTATTCTGTTCTTGCCTCCTTCACTCATGCTGCCAAACATACCCTAGTAAAACTGACTGTCCTAGTGATTCTTGACTTTGGCGATGTCATTTACAAATAGCCTCCAACACTCTACTCAGCAAATTGGATGCCGTCTATCACAGTGCCATCCTTTTTGTCACCAAAGCCCCATATACTACCCACCACTGCGACCTGTATGCTCCCGTTGGCAGGTCCTCGCTGCATGTTCCTTGCCAAACCCACTGGCTCCAGGTCATCTATAAGTCTTTGCTAGATAAAGCTCTGCCTTATCTCAGCTCACTGGTCACCATCGCAACACCCACCCGTAGCACACGCTTCAGCAGGTATATTTCACTGGTCATCCCAAAAGTCAACACCTTTTTGGCTGTATACACTGTATACAGATTTTTCTATTGTTATTGACTGTACGTTTGTTTATCCCATGTGTAACTCTGTGCTGTTTTTGTTGCACTGCTTTGCTTTAGCTTGGCCAGGTCACAGTTGTAAATGAGAACTTGTTCACAACTGGCCTACCTGGTGAAATAAAATTGTCCCTTGGGGATATTTTTGTACCTCTCACACAATTGGGTGTTTCCCCAGAGTAAGGGCCCCTGCCAGGAGGTCGCCGGCGCTAATGACTAGGCATGTAACAACGATTCACTGATACGCATTGGTTCAAATGTTTAACACCGTACTCAAACCGGACGTGCCTGTAAATTGATTTTGTCCCCCCACACCAAACGCGATCACGACACGCAGGTTGTAATAGCAAAACACTCTGAACCAATTATATTAATTTCGGGACAGGTCAAAATGCATGAAACATTTATGGCAATTTAGATAGCTAGCTTGCAATTGCTAGCTCATTTGTCCTATTTAGCTAGCTTGTTGTTGCTAGCTAATTTGTCCTGGGAAATAAACGTTAAGTTGTTATTTTACTTGAAATGCACAAGGTCCTCTACTCTGACAATTAATCCACACACAACGGTCAACTGAGTCGTTTCTAGTCGTCTCTCCTCCTTCCAGGTTTTTTCTTCTTTGGACTTTATATGGCGATTGGCATCTTACTTTCATAGTGTTACCACGACGACCGGCAGAACTCAGTTCATCTTTCAATCACCCACATGGGTATAACCAATGAGGAAATGGCACGTGGGTTTTTGACTTGCACCACTTTCAGCATCACAAATATAACCGACTTCAATTTGAGCACCTCGTTGGTGCGCATTTTGTGCGCGAGCGGTGTGGTCAGCATGTTAAGATATGAGTGCATCGGTCCACGGGACCCCAAACCGATCCAAGTGCATCGGTCAGAAAATATATAGCCTAGTTGTTAGAGCATTGGACTAGTAACCGAAAGGTTGCAAGATTGAAAGATCGAATCCCCGAGCTGACTAGGTAAAAATCTGTCGTTCTGCCCCTGAACAAGGCAGTTAACCCACTGTTCCTAGGTCGTCATTGAAAATAAGAATTTGTTATTAACTGACTTGCCTAGTTAAATAAAGGTAAAATAAATTACAACTGCTGGTTCACAATTTAATTTTATTTTTTTTCACATTTTTTGGGGGTTGTTGCTCATATTACTTTCTACCTCCCGAAAATGCCTAATCTTAAGTATGTAACCATTTTGACAGTCATTGATCAATAAGTCATTTTGTATGCCAAACAACCCGGGGGAGTCTTGCATCATTCCTGTGGGGGCAACATTTACTGCTGCCTTGTTTCGATTGTTCAGGTTCACCATAAGTAACAGTTTTGGTAGTTTTGCTTTACAATCATTGTATATGCTCATTTTTTGAAATACAGGGTTAAGTTGATAATTCCATAACGAGGATAACAATCACTTTTTCTACCAAGCACTTCGCGGGAGGAAAGTAGAAGTTCACTTCGTAAAAACTTCCAAATAGTCTAAACCGTTTGATTTTTGAGATGGGGGTGAAATCCAAAGTTGTGCTATATATTCATTGGCTATGTCATAGCAAAATGTAAAGATAAATATTGATACATTACTAGCTCAAACACTTTGAATCTGCAAAAATGACCAATTAATTAGTGGGTGATGATGATTTCGCATCAAAAGTGGGGGTACAAAAAGCTAACATGGGCAATTGCCCAATTTCTCAGCTCAGGTGCCTACATACACCATAGACAATTAGATGTACATAATTTGCACACACACCAACAAACAGAAGTCAGCTCAGACAGATCAGAGGCACACATCATGAGCTCCATCAGCAGCAGATTTGAATGTGTTTATGTAACAAATGTTAGTGTGATTCACCGGTTCCTCTTATCAAACGGAATCGTTTCAAACTAAAACGTATTGTTGCTGTATCATATCAGAGCCCATATACATATCAAATCGTCTTTAAAGGGGAAGATGCACATCCCTACTAATGAATTTTTTCATGTTTTGTCCCACAGGCGGAGGCCAGGCTGGCTGCAAAGAGAGTGGCCAGGGCGGAAGCAAGGGACATCCGAATGAGAGAACTCGAACGGCAACAGAAAGAGGTGTACACTCTGTCACACACACACACACACACACACACTTAGTGATACAGGTACAGTCAATGATTCAACACTGATTAATTCAAGAAAGAGATCCTGCCATTTCTCTTGTTGAACCAGAAAATGTTGGGGTATACGAGTGCCGCATGTTCACAGATCAAATCCAGTTATCTGTATAAACCATCTTTCACGTGTACTTTTCTCTTTCCCTTGTATGTAAGTGATGAACCTTGTGTGACTGAGTCTAAATCATATAATATGGTAGTTGTGTGTTCAACTCCATGGCACTCCCTCCCTCCCCCTGTTCTGTCCAGCTCTCCTCTCGCCACTCCTCATCCAGCAGCAGGAAAAGCTGGGGCTCGATCCACCAATGGATGGTAATGTTAGGCCAGGGAGCATGGGCCTCTCTCTGTACTAACACAGCCTGCTCTGTTGTGTATGGGAGCTGCCCTCTATCCCCCTAAATGGTGCCCTCTGATGACAGAACCTTGCATCACATTATAAATGTTGTTCTGCAATGTATTTGCGTAGAAGACACCTTTATCTGTGGCTGTGCATTGAGAGTTGGCTATGGCCTCATTTGGGTCTTTTATGCTATGCAATGAGGCAATTTGGGGCTAATGTTGATATGCATTTTGAATTAGGTACTTTGGTCCTGTTTTCTGTTCTCTAACCACTGTTGAGTGAGCGTTTCTGAAATAGGCGAGTTCCTAGGGCAGTTGCGGTGACCGTATTACCGCCACACCGGCAGTCACGAGTCATGAAGGCAGTCAAATTCCACGTGACAGTAATTAGGTTTCTCTAAGCTCTGATGGTCATTAGTAGCCTAACAAACGTGCTAACTGCCTGGTACTCAGCACTCTATTGTCCCTCTAATCACTCTGACATCAATGCAAATGTCATGGAAAATCTAATCAAGCACTTCATGAGAGCTCATGTTGCGCAACATTTCTATAGGATATGCAGTTGTGTGAGAAAATAGAGTGATGGCCTCTATAAGAGGATCCCATCAGCTTTCTATCGGCTAAGCCTACTATATTTACAACTGTCCTAATATTAAGCACATTGCTTATCTTTACAACAGGTTGGCATTTACAACAGGCTACCCTGGCTGGCATTTAAATGATCCACGGGAAAAGGGTCCTCCATTTGCTATTTAATAGCGTAAATTACATGTTTCGAGACAGGTGCATGATAATGGTCCATTCTAAATCAAAACAAATTTAAAACTCGTTTTTCAACCACTCCACAAATTTCTTGTTAAACAAACTATAGTTAAGTCGGTTAGGACATCTATTTTGTGCACGGCACAAGTAATTTTCCCAATAATTGTTTACAGACAGATTATTTCACTTATAATTCGCTGTAACATAAGTTTACATTTAATCCATGGGTCATAAATTTACATACACTAAATTGACCGTGCCTTTGAACAGCTTGGGAAATTTCAGAAAATTGTCATGGCTTTAGAAGCTTCTGATATGCTAATTGATATTTGAGTCAATTGGAGGTGTACCTGTGGATGTATTTCAAGGCCTACCTTCAAACTCAGTGTCTCTTTGCTTGACATCATGGGAAAATCAAAAGAAATCAGTCAAGACCAAGCCTGGTTCATCCTTGGGAGCAATTTCCGAACGCCTGAAGGTGCCACGTTCATCTGTACAAACAATAGTACGCAAGTATAAACATCATGAGACCATGCAGCCGTCATACCGCTCAGGAAGGAGACGCGTTCTGTCTCCTAGAGAGGAATGTACTTTGGTGCGAAAAGTGCAAATCAGTCCCAGAACAGCAAAAGGCCTTGTGAAGATGCTGGAGGAAACGGGTCCAAAAGTATCTATACAATGACCCCAAGCATATTTCCAAATTTGTGACAAAATGGCTTAAGGACAACAAAGTCAAGGTATTGGAGTGGCCATCACAAAGCCCTGACCTCAATCCTATAGAAAATGTGTGGGCAGAACTGAAAAAGTGTGTGCGAGCAAGGAGGCCTACAAACCTGACTCCGTTACATCAGCTCTGCCAGGAGAAATGGGCCAAAATTCAACCAATTTATTGTGGGAAGCTTGTGGAAGGCTACCTGAAATGTTTGACACAAGTTAAACAATTTAAAGGCAATGCTATCAAATACTAATTGAGTGTATGTAAACTTCTGACCCACTGGGAATGTGATGAAAGGAATAAAAGCTGAAATAAATCATTTTCTCTATTATTCTGACATTTCACATTCTGAAAATAGTGGTGATCCTAAAACAGGGAATTTTTACTAGGATTAAATGTCAGGAATTGTGAAAAACTGAGTTAAAATGTATTTGGCTAAGATGTATGTAAGCTTCCGGCTTCAACTGTATGTAAAGACAAGATTACATCAAGAATAGTCTGATGCATGACAATATTAGTCTGTAACTTGTGAATTATATATGATGCCCAGCTTAATTGTAGCACAACTAAGGTTGCCAAATTAACTTCTTAAAATTAAGCACATTAATTTGCTTTACAAGGTGTGTAGAGCCTAACTGGCATACATAAGCACCCCGGGAGACCCATGAGGCGGCACACAATTGGCCCAGCGTCGTCTGGGTTAGGGGAGGGTTTGGCCGGCCCGGAATGTCCTTGTCTCATCGCGCTCTTGTGACTCCTGTGGCTAGCCGGGCGCATGCACGCTGACACAGTCACAAGTTGTATTTTTTTAAATAAATAACAAACAATTCCAGAACAATCTGAGAATGTGGGTATCGAGATCCTTTTTCAGGTGAAACGACCCAGCGAAAAGATGTGTGCTTAGGACTGTGTATGCAATGCTGTAGCTAGCTAGTACCTTTTCAATGGAATTACTGTGTGGAAACACAGGTTTCCTCCTTTATCTTTTCTGTGGTTGAACAGCTCTTGTTGCAGTGTTTCTGATGGATTAAAGGAGCTGCCCAGGTTGTTGGAGATGTTTGGACTAACATTAACATCAAGATGTGTTATGCGTGGTTACGTCATCGCATGTAGAGTATTAGCCTTCCTTTGCATCTGCCTCTCCTCTCTCTCTAAGTTCCAACGTTCTCCATCTCCAGGCCGACACAGAGAAGGCCCGGCACTCTGGAACTAGTACTAGATCCAGTAGCCATCATCGGCGGGTCTGTATACTTTCTCATCTCTTTCTCACCTTTATCTTATTTCCTGACTTGTCTTGACGTCCTATTTGTCTGTCCCCGTGTTTCTCTGCAACAGGATGATGACGTCATGTCGGTCCGTAGCACTGGAAGCTACAGGGTGTGTACATTTACGTATGCTCATTGACGGTGTCATGTCATTATTTTAGTCTGACTATTAATATGGAGGTAGATTTCTGTTGGAAAGTCCACACTGATGTGTGAGACCATTGACCTTGTCGAGACAGCATTGGCTTATGTGTCTCATTAATTGTTAGAATTTGTTAAAAATTGAAATACATCAATGTTCCTTGAGTAATTATGTTGTGGTGTGTGTGTTCTGGTTTTGAAGTCAACCTCTTCATTGCGAGACCTGGGCAGCTCATCTTATAAAAGCCTGGCCAGCACCTCTCATCGAAGAGACCTGGTGGTGCGTCTGTGTGTCGGGTGTGTGCATGTGTGTGTTTCCTGGTAAAGGTGGGATGGATGGCATGACTGATTGTGCAGAAGGGAAATGGGGATGGGTTTGCTGGCCCATAAAAGACCAGTGTTTAATTTACAGCTGGGGTACAGAGGAAGATAGCTGGGCTATATTAGGCAGGGCTATATTCTATGTTGTCATGGGCTAGGCTAACATCCTTGTGGCTTGTAATGACATTCAAACAGCTGAGATGGTTCATCTCTAAAGACAAATTACCAGGCTACCGCAAATGACTCAGCGTGATAGTGTTTAATAAACAATTCGATGTCCATTACTAACCCATTTTCCTAATGAAAAAGACATTTAGCTTATCATTTAACCTCACAGTTTTGCAGTGTCATGCACCAACTGTCAAAATGTAGTTATGACTTGGTGTGCCGTTCGTTCTCACAACTTTTTAGTAATCTGCAGTGCGAACACACTCAAAGCACGTCCGTCTGTCACTCCTAAGAGCAGGGGTCTCAAACTCGTTTATCCTGCGGGACCACATCCGGTCTTCCCGCGAGGGCTGTATTTACTAAGACAACCGGCCACATTAAATCGGCTCATGGGCCGCCAGTTTGAGATCTCTGCCAAGAGCCGCCTATTGGCTGTTTTTATCTTGTGGTGGTCATATTTCACATGAACCTTGTTCTCTCCCCAGTCTGACGGCCTGTCCAATAGCTCGGCCCTGAAGAGTAGCTCCTCTGTGAAGGGTAGCTCCTCTCTGAAGAGCTCCCGCTCCACTGTATGTACTTGTCTCTTGCTGAGCTTGTAGGGATTGATTCACAGTAAAAGTGACTTTCATCTGTCTTTTGTTATACACTGAACAAAAATATAAACGCAACAATTTCAAAGAGTTACAGTTCATATAAAGAAGTCAGTCAATGGAAATACATTTCATTAGGTTCTAATCTATGGATTTCACATGACTATCTGTTGATCGCAGATACCTTAAAGAAAATGACCGACTGGCACGACAATGGGCCTCAGGATCTCGTCACAGTATCTCTGTGTATTTTAATAGCCATCGATAAATTGCAATTGTGTTCATTGTCTGTAGTTTATGCCTGCCCATACCATAACCCCACCTCCACCATGGGGAACTCTGTTCACAACGTTGGCATCAGCTAACCGCCCACATGACCCCATACACACATACACTGTCTGATATCTGCCCGGGACAGTTGAAACCAGGTTTCATCGGGGAAGGGCACAGTTCTCCAGCGTGCCAGTGGCCATCGAAGGTGAGCTTTTTCCCACTGAAGTCAGTGACAACACCGAAATGCAGTCAGGTCAAGACCGTGGTGAGGACAATGAGCACGTAGCTGAGCTTCTCTGAGACAGTTTCCAACAACTTGTTCATAAATTCCTTGGTTGTGCAAGCCCACAGTTTTATCAACAAATTCTCTAAAACAACATTGGAGGTGGCTTATGGTAGAGAAATTAACATTCAGTTCTCTGGCAACCGCTCTGGTGGACATTCTGCAGTCAGCATGCCAATTGCATGCTCCCTCCAAAACTTGAGACATCTGTGGCATTGTGTCGTGTGAGACAACTGCACATTTTAGTGGCCTTTTATTGTCCCCGGCACAAGGTGCACCTATGTAATGATCATGCTGTTTAATCATCTTCTTGATATACCACACCTGTCAGGTGGATAGATAATCTTGTCAAAGGAGAAATGCTCACTAACAGGGATGTAAACTAATTTTAGCACCACATTTGAGAGAAATAAGCTGTTTGTGCATATGGAACATTTCTGGAATCTTTTATTTCAGCTAATGAATCTTTTATTTCAGCTCATGAAAAATGGGACCAACGTGACTTTGCTTTTATATTTTTGTTCAGTATAGTTCAATCAGCCATGTGTTCATTTTAGTTTTCCTCTTTTGTAAACTTGAATGACATTACACACTGATTTCAAATGTGATAGCATGTGTGAGAGTTTTGCATAGTGAGTGGGATAAGAAGAGCTTGATTTAATCTCTTTAATTGCATGCTTTACCAGAAAAGGTGCTTTTTACATGCACATGTATTTGTACACTATACTGCCTGACTCCAGATTTTCACCATCATTAGCTAGTTTTCCATCCAATTGGCGGCACATTTAATTGTATAACTGATCAAATTATGCAAGCATTGTAATTTTGAATTCCGTAAAGTGAGTGTGGGAGAGGTGAAGATATTGTCTATCAACAATAACAAGCCACCGGGGTATGACAACTTGGATGGAAGATGACTGAGGATAATAGTGGACGATATTGCCACACCTGTTTGCCATATCGTCAATCTAAAGTGTGTGCTGGCCTAGAGGGAAGCAAAAGTAATTCCGCTACACAAGAATAGTAAAGCCCCCTTTTACTGGCTCCAATAGCCAACCAATAAGCCTGTCACCAACCCTTAGTAAACTTTTGAAAAAAATTGTTTGACTAGAAACAATGCTATTTTACTGTAAACAAATTGAGACTTTCAGCACGCTTATAGGGAAGGACATTCAACAAGCACGGCACTTACACAAATGACTGATTAGCTGAGAAAAATGTCTGATTAAAAGATTGTGGGAGCTGTTTTGTTCATTGTGAATTTTGACATTATCGACCATAGTCTGCTGCTGGAAAAACGTATGGCTTTTCTCCCCATGCTATATAATGGATAAAGAGTTACAGAAGACAGATGGTGTAATTTAATTGAAGCCTCTCCCAACATAATCCTGGTAGAATCAGGAATTCCGCAGGGCAGCTGTCTAGGCCCCTTTACTTTTTTCAATTATTTCTAATGACATGCTACTGGCCTTGATTAATGCTTTTTTGTCTATGTATGCAGATGACTCAACACTATACACGTCAGCTACTACAGCGAGTGAAATCACTGCTTCAGTTAGTTTCAGAATGGGTGGCAAGGCATAAATGAGTCCTAAATATTTCAAAAACTGAAAGCATTGTATTTGGGACAAATCATTCACTAAACCCTAAACCTCAACTAAATCTTGTAATGAATAATGTGGAAATTGAGCAAGTTAAGGTGACTAAACTGCTTTGAGTAACACTGGATTGTAAACTGTCATGGTCAACACATGTTGATACAACAGAAGCTAAGATGGGGAGAAGTATGTCCATAATAAAACGCTCCTCTGCCTTTTTAACAACACTATCAACAAGGCTGGTCCTACAGGCTCTAGTTTTGTTGCACCTGGACTATTTTTTCAGTCATGTGCCACAGGGGGACCTTAAATTAAAATAGGCTCAGAACAGGGAAGCACAGCTGGCCCTTAAATGTACGTGGAGAGCTAACATTAATAATATGCATGTACATCTCTCATGGCTCAAAGTGGAGGAGAGATTGACTTCATCACTGCTTGTTTTTGTAATAAGTGTTGACATGCTGAATGCACCTAGGTGTCTGTTTAAGGCACTAGCACATAGCTCGGACACCCCCATGCATATCCCACAAGACATGCTACCAAAGGTCTCTGCACAATCCCAGAGTCTAGAACAGAAAATGGGAGGCACACAGTACTACATAGAGCCATGGCTACATGGAACTCAGGTAACTGATGCAAGCAGTAGAATCAGATACAAATACACCTCATGGAACAGCGGGGACTGTTAAGACACACATAAGACACACACTCTACGCACACATACACATGGATTTTATATTGTACAGTGCATTTGGAAAGTATTGTACCACTTGACTTTTCCCACATTTTATGTTTCAGCCTTATTCTAAAATGTATTAATTATATTTTTTCCTCAAATCTACACACAATACCCCATAATGACAAAGTGAAAACCATTTTTAGATTTTAAAAAAATAAATAAAGCAGACACCTTATTTACATAAGTATTTAGACCATTTGCTATGAGACTCGAAATTGTTTCCATTGAACATCAAGATGTTTCTACAACTTGATTGGAGTTCACCTGTGGTAAATTCAATTGATTGGACATGATTTGGAAAGGCACACGCATGTCTATAAGGTCTCACAGTTAACAGTGCATGCTGAGCAAAAAAACCAAGCCATGAGGTCAAAGGAATTGTCCGTAGAGCTCTGCTCCCTATCCATGGAGCTAGTCCACTGTGCCACCATGATGGAGCTAGCATGCAATTATTATTTTTTATTTTTGTCATACAAAGCTGTCCATTTTTGTCTATTCAAACAGCCCCATTTTCAAATGAACAAGCACTTATTAAAATAAGGTGTGGCCAATTAGTGGGCGCAGCCTACACACCTGAACACACTTAACAAGATGGAGGATAGAGAGTTTTGATGTTGCGAACAGAATGTATGATTTTAAATAACCTTCTCAGAACGTTCTTTGAACGTTACTGATGTTTTCTGTTTTTTTTTAATGGAAAGTTTTCTTAATGTTCTGAGAACTGGACTTGAAATTGAACCATGAAGCCTGCAGAAAACGCTATGCTAAAGTACTGAACTCCCATAGAAGACCGTTGTTTGTTAACGTTCTCTGAACAATTTGAGACTATTACTTTAAATAAAACCATGAGGAAACCTTATGGGAAGGTTGTATGCAAAATAACGATAGGACAAACACATTCACCAAGCTCTATGAAACATGGTTCTTAGAACGTTATGTGCTAGCTGGGTTCTATTGGTTATATTTCTATAGCCTCAAAGCAACAAGCTGTTCAATATTTGGCGGGTGTGCTGCCCAAATTCAGTCAGTGTTCAGACAGGAGTAATTGTATAATTTTGTAAACATTATTGCAATTTATCAGGGGGTGCTGCAGGCTTTTCAGCACCACTACTTTCCATGGCTTTGGGTCTTGGGTCACTGTGACCCTAAGTAAGATCTGCTTTGGTAGCATGATTTAACTTCTGGTGTTCCCCCATTCATGTCCCCTCTTCCCTGCCAGAGCTCTGTGTACAACGACCTGCATAAGAAGGCTCCCGTGTCCAGCAGCTCCAGGAAGGGCCTGCTGGTCAGTGTGTGTGTGTGTGTGTGTGTGTGTTCTCTCCTAGTGTGAGCCTCTCTGGGCGCGTTGGTCCAACTAACTGGAAGCAGATAATTGGACCTATTACATTGGTGGCCAATGTAACTGAGAAAATCTATTGAGGAAGATGTTTTTCTCTCTCTTTGTGCATGCTTTATGTATTACATAATTGTTCCATAATAGACAAAACGGTGCCCTGTGATGCTTTCAATTTTTGATAGTGCAAAATATAGATGAAAAGGCACGTCACAGCTTTGGCATGCTGTGCATTATTCATTTCCCCCTGTCTCTCTCTGTTTATGGTCATATCATACTATTCCTCTCCTCCTCCAGACTGGCTTGTACCACGATCAGAGGAACTACAGCAGCTTAAAGAACACCTCCAAACTTCCTCCTCCCACTACTTCCACCTATCAGCCTCGGGTTTGTCTTTCTCTTCAGTCCTGGCCTATTTCTAGCCCTTCCCTGTCTCGATTAAGTGGTGAAAGCTAGTTAGTTGAACTGAAACCACTTAAAGAAGAATAGAGTTTATCTACTCAAGTTTATGGGACGTATAAATGGCAGTTGAGATGGCCCTTTGTGAATGGTTAACTACACACAGAGGGTTTTTATAGTGTCAGTGTGCGTTTGCACTCGAAGGTTTACAGTAGTTAGTTATTCATTTTAATGAAATTGCTGTTGGACCTCAATGGCGTACATGCAAAGTACATACAACACCTCATCCATTTTCAGTTGACGGGGACAGTCACCTCACTCTGTAGTCGTATTCACATCTCAGCGCTTTATTCTCAGGGCCCCAGGGACAGAGCAATGGCATTTGTTTCTCCTCACACAGAGGACACTTTCCTACCAACCCCCACCCCTGCTCTCTGTGGCTGTCCCTCTAACTGTCCCACACCCCTTCTCCTTTACCTCTCCCGTCCTCACAGGCCCCATCTGTGGCCTCCACCGCTGGCTCTGGTTCGGGGCTGACGCGCAGCTACAGCCTGGTCAGTGTCACACTCATGCCTTCATATCACCTTCAAAGAAGACCAGACCCCAGTCCTCTCTGTAACATCTGATAGCCATGGCCAGGGTTCTCCCTAGGTCATTTATATTTAGGTCCAATGGTCACCGTGGCCACTTAGTGGGGCCGAGGTTATGCGGTCTGGTGGGCTATGTTTGATAAGATATGGCTTTTTGTCTGATCAGTGCTTTCTACTAAGAATAACTACAGCAATCGGTTGATGCAGGAAATATCCCACTGTTTATATTTAGTTAATATTGAGAAAGGCGTGCTACTCAGCCTGTAAGATTCTCTGACTGAGGTCGTTGCTCCCTCTTGTGCGTTGGTTGCTGAGTTCTGGATGCTCTCTCCCTTGTGCCTTCAGGCTTCTATAAATGACGACGGTCTGTATGGCTCGTACACTGGTTCTCAATTGCATACTGTAAGTGTTCCGTGTGTCTATAATTGAATAGTGTTTAATGATGTCACCAGGGCCAGCAGCATACTGGCCTGTCTGTGTCCCCACCATGTCAATGCTGTGTGTGTCCCCCTCACTACAGCCCTCTGAGTACAGCTGGTGCTCCACCCGGAGCAGCCCTGTGGTGAGCCCCATATTCAGTCACACCACATGCATGGTGTCACTAACCTAGTCTGGTGTTGCCATACTCCCAAGCCTGGAACTGAGACTCTCCACCATACTTAAACCCACACACTGCCATTACTAACAGGCTACATACCCACACCCTCTTCCCTAGCCATCCTCACGTCATGCCTAGGGATACATAAATAGATGTTTTGTTGTCACACACTGGATAGGTGCAGGGAAATGCAGTGTTTTTACAGTCAGCCATAGTAGCATGGCGCCCCTGCGGCAAATTAGGGTTAAGTGCCTTGCACATTTTAACATATAGCAGTGACTGGATAGACAATTAATTGCCAAAGTGTATAGTATCTTCCACTTTATTGCGTTTTGAGGTGCCGAGTGTTGCACGCAGTGGTGTGCAGGTCAAGACGATGTAGGCTGATGGGACTACTCTCGTCAATTTGTTCAAGTTCTACTCCGTATTACTTGATCAGATCAGCCTAATTACATGACCCGATGGACCTAAAATGTGGGGCCTTTTTGTATAGTCCAGATACAGAATGCCAGTAGGCTTTATTAGCGTGTGAAGGTCATCACAGCTCGAGAGCTTCAATAGCAAATGAAAACGCTGGAAGTGCATCTGATTTGAAGTGTGTGAACGGAGACTCCCTTTTCACAGTTAGTGAGGTGTGTGCCAAGTGCATGTGGATACAGTACTCTGATAAAGGGGGATCCTGACTGCTCATGCTCCTCACAGAACTCCTCTGATGACGATACTGCCAGCACCGTGTCCCAGGAGCGCTACAGTCGCGGCAGGAGAGACAGCGTGGTGAGACCCTGGGGTTAGGTTAGGCTCTGGAGGGGGGGATTTAATAGAAACGGGCACTGTTGTTTCTAGGGTTTATATATGGGTTATTTACTTTGGATGTCTCCCCTTTTGGTGACCTTTTTGGGATGTGCCTTGCTGCTGTGTTAGTGTGCAGCACTGATATATGTAGGCTTCATTCTATCCTTTTCAATTTCCGTTGAAAAACGGACAACGTATCTATTCTGTTCCTTTTAATTATACTTTTTTTTTTTATCCTATAGTTGACATTTCATTACACACTGACCCAATGTAGGCCTATGCCCTATGGCTCTCTCTTTTAGACTTTCCATGTTTTCCTCTGACCTCATTTCCTTCCTCTCCCTCGTTCACTATCTCTACCATCCGTCTGTCTCTGCTCAATAGTCGTCTGATTTCTCTGACATCAGTGAGTCGGCCGCTGACTATTTCAGCCGCTCCAACCGCAGGGGCAGCGTTGTGTCTGACCTGGATGACCTGTGTATCCCAGACGACCTGGACGCTGTAAGTTACCCGCCCGTCAACACACTGGCGTGCGATGGAATGCACTGGATTGCGGTTGTGGACACGTAACACGCAGTGTTTTGGGATGATTTCTCACAGCCTGTGTTTTCATACTGATGCCCAATTATGTGCTTGCTGTATAGCCAACTCCTATAGTCATTGTCAATGTGTTGGCTATTTAGCACATAATAGATCTGGGACTAAGCTAGTTATGAATAGTATTATGGCCGGTTTTGTGTCTTCACAGCATGTGTTTGCTGCAAATAAAGACAATTGAATAAAGTTCTCTGCCTGGAATAACCTGTGTGCCTATGCCTGGTATGATCTATGAACATGCAGCAGTCCCTAACTCATACCCCAGCTACTAACGGATTTGCAGGGTGTGATCAGGTTCGGCATCAAGCACATGCCACTTTGGATACGAAATCCGTTCATGCTTGCAGATGCCGTTGGCATGTCTGTTTAAATGATTGTTTCCTTATTTCTCTTTCAGCTGGATGAAAAATGTGATAAGACCTTCGTAGACTACAGCCGGGTGAGTACAACAAGCAGGAGCGATATCCAGTGTTCATGTCTTCAGGCCATTTTATTTGTATCGATGACGACCGTGACCAATGTAGGTCTAAATCATTAAATAGGTTTCCAACCCATATTTCTACCTGCGTTCATCGCCACGCCGTTCAGGTTCATATTGTTTGTTTCCTCATATCTTCCGCATAGAGCTGTGGTAATGCCGGGTGATATATATCATCTTAGTGGGCCTGGTTGGAGCTGAATGGGAGGATCAGTTAAGCCAGGGCCCAGTAGTGTCGGTGTTGAATGACAGTCCTGGGGTGTGTCCGTTATGTGCTGTGTTGACTTGAGCTCTTGACTTAAGGTGCTTTGTGTTGTTTATTTTTCTTCTAGCCATCCTCGCGCTGCACCACTCCCGGCCTCTCCCCGGCCACCCTGGCCTCCCTGGGGGGGACCTCCTCGAGACGGGGCAGTGCAGACACAGGCAGCATTGTCGATCCTGACACCAGTCTGAGTGAATTGAGGGTACACACACACACCACCACCAGTCGCATAAACACCATTGCATAAACACAACTCTGAATGCTCAGCTATGAAAAGCCAACTGACATTTACTCCTGAGGTGCTGACCTGTTGCATCCTCTACAACCACTGTGATTATTATTATTTGACCCTGCTGGTCATCTATGAATGTTTGAACGTCTTGGCCATGTACTGTTATAATCTCCACCCGGCACAGCCAGAAGAGGACTGGGCACCCCTCAGAGCCTGTTTCTACCTAGGTTCCTCTGCCTTTCTAGGGGGTTTTTCCTAGCCACCGTGCTTCTACATCTGCATTGCTTGCTGTTTTGGGGTTTTAGGCTGGGTTTCTGTACAGCACTTTGTGACATCGGCGAATACATTTGATTGATTACAAGGTTTAATTACAACCTATTATTATACGGTTAGATAAGTGTGTCAGTACCAATACCAATGTTATCTAAAACACTAAAACCATTCAAATGTCAAATCGATTTGAAATACAAGAGAAGTTACTATGTGTAGTAGTTTATTATTTCCCTCACTACTGTTTTATTTGAGTTCAGCGATGATCTGAAACATCCACACCTCCCTGCTCTCAATACCTTATGTTACATATTGACTCCATGTATGCACGGGGAAGACTGGAAGTGACATGTTTCTTCAACTTCCTATAATGCTGTCCTTGTGTATGTCTGTGCACACCGTTGGGTAAATGACTGTCTTCAGATGCCAACAGCACGGGTGCTCTGTCTTAAATCTGTCAATCTGTCTTTAGTTCTCCCTGGTTTCCCCCGATTCACCCCAGCCAACCCTTCCTCCCGTCTGCTCTACAGGATATCTATGATCTAAAGGACCAGATTCAGGATGTAGAGGGGCGGTACATGCAGGGGCTTAAAGAGCTGAAGGTAGAGGGGCCTGAGCTCGCAGCATGCCTTCTCTTGTCCTCTGGGAGCCTTATGGCATCTCTAACCCCACTGTACCTACGTCTCCCCCTCTCTCGCCCCCTCTAGGGCTCCACTGACTAACCCACTAACTGCAACACCAAAAAGCACTCATTTCTATCTTGGCTCCCTGTCTGATGGCATGTTCCCTGCATGACCTTTCTTGCTCAGTTTGAAACTCACTGGTAATGGAAAGGATGGAAAGCCTTGCTTGAACCCTGGCAGTGCTTGGGGGTAAGAGCAAGACTAAGTATTGTTTTGTCTTGCGGCAGTCTGTTGGATGGGTTTCAGGGTTTGTAGTCCTACCCAGAAAATGACGACAAGCTTTCATTCACACAGCACTGAATGGTCTCCTGGCTTCTTTTCTGTAGCCACCCTAAAAAGTTCACTTTTCTCTGAGTCTGAGGAAGTATATTTGTACTTTACTAACACAATAGCTGAACTTGCTCATGTTTTGATATATTTTTGTTTTTTGGCCTCTTTTTTTTCAGATGCCTTTTCATCACTGCCTTGTATCATTCTTTCCGAATGAATCAATCCACAATGGATATCAGTTTTTATCACTTGTCCATCTCGGGTTTTGTCATTAATTACAATGTGAGACGGGGAGGCGGGGAGCATTGTGATGACGTTTAGATTCTTAAGCACAATCAAACCCGAGCTGGACAACCGGTGGAACCCTTGAGATTAGAGCCTTTCCTCTGTTTTAGGTCTTCTTTAAGATATTACTAGTGTACATAAATTGTACGTTTTTTTTTTACATGAGTATTGTTCATTTAGCGTAAGAGCTCTAGTCACTGTTAAAATGCGTCATTTGAAGGTGAGACTGAAAAATAAAGGTTATATTTAATTGAACTGCACCCTACCCAACATCTATAGCAGTGTCTGTCTGTCACCGGTGTTTTTCCAACATCCCAAACACGGCTTCTTAGTTGAGATACTAAAGGAATGTAAGAGTAAATGTAGTGTTCTATTATCAGTGTGGTCGTGTAGCTGTATCTCCCATAAATAAATGTAATTACCATAGTAATTATTTTTCTACGGTAGTTCCCACCCAGGGTTAAGTGTGTAAACATCTGTGTGTGTCCCTGGTAGGAGTCGCTCTCGGAGGTGGAGGAGAAGTATAAAAAAGCCATGGTATCGAACGCACAGCTGGACAACGACAAAACCAACCTCGTCTACAACGTGGACACACTCAAGGACGTGATCGAGGAGATGGAAGAGCAGATGGCCGAGATGCGGAGGGAAACCGAGGACAAGTCTAAGGTGAAGTGTTAAACACACACACACACACAGCATTGTAGATAACCTTTATCATCTAGTGTTAACACATGCAGACTCAGACCGAGGCGAGAATATACAAGTCTCCAACCACACTATCAACTTGTCCACACACAGTGCCCTCCAGTAATATTGGCACCCTTGGTAAATATGAGAAAAACGGGCTGTGGAAATACATTTTTTTTTTTTTGCTGCTTATCCTCTTGGTCTATCATTCAAAATATTCACAAAAATCAAACGTTTTAATTGAAGTAAGATGATTTTAAAAAATTAAGGTAAAATAAATTAAATAATGATTTTTCTCCGAAAAGTGTGCCACAATTATTGGCACCTCTAGAAATTCTTATGAGTAAAATCTAACTGAAGTGCATTCCCATTCATGTTTTACGTTGTTAAGTTCTCCTGAGAGATTAGGAATACTTAAGAGGTAGGCCATGACTTCCTGTTCACTATGGGAAAGACCCGAGAATACAGTAATGATGTGCGACAAAAGGTTGTGGAGCTGCACAAATCAGGAAATGGCTATAAGAAAATAGCTCAATGTTTAAAAATGCACATTTCCACTATCAGGGATATAATTAAGACGTTTAAAGCAACTGGAGATGTTAACATGTGGTCTGGAAGAGAAAGTGTGTCTATATTGGCCCCACGCACAGTGAGGAGGATGGTTAGAGTGGCCAAAGAATCTCCAAGGATCACAGCTGGAGAATTGCAGTTACTTGTATCTTAGTCAGAATGTCTCCAAAACTATGATCAGACGCCACCTACATAACCACAAGTTGTTTGGGAGGGTTGCTATAAAATAGCCTTTGCGGTCATCAAACAACAAACCCAAATGCCTGCAGTTTGCCGAACGTTACTGGAACTTTCATTGGGACCAGGTTCTATGGTCAGGTGAGACCAAAATAGAGCTTTTTGGAAACAATCACCAGAGGTGGGTTTGGCGTAGACAGAAAGATAGCCATGCAGAAAAGTACCTCATCCCCACTGTGAACTATGGAGGTGGATCTTTGATGTTGTGGTGCTGTTTGTCTTCCAAAGGCCCTGGACAACTTGTTAGGATACATAGTATCATGGACTCCATGGACCTTGGGATCTGGAGAGATTCTGTATGGTGGAATGGTTTCAGATCCCTTGCCATGTGTTCTCCAACCTTATTCCGCATTATAGGAGAAGACTCAGAGCTGTTATCTTGGCAAAGGGAAGTTGCACAAAGTATTTATTGACTGGGTGCCAATAATTGTGGCATATATATATATATATATATATATATATATATATATATATATATGTGTATATGTATGTGTGTGTGTGTATATGTATGTGTGTGTATGTGTGTGTGTATATATATGTATATATATATATATGTATGTATGTGTGTGTATATGTATGTATGTGTGTATATTTTTTTGGGATTGAAGATTTTAGGTTAATCCATTTCCATACTTGATATGATTCAAATTTATTTTTTCTAAGCTTTGATATGGTTTTATCAGGTGGTGTGAGCATTTTTATTTTCAGAGCCTTGAGCACTGATGGAGGGATTGTGCTTTCCTGGTGTTACTCGGGCAGTTGTTGTTGCCAACCTTTACCTGTCCCGCAGGTGTGATGTTCGGATGTGCAGGTGTTACACGTGGTCTGCCACTGCGAGTATGATCAACTGTCCATCCTGTCTCCCTGTAGCGCTGTCTTAGGCGTCTCACAGTACGGACATTGCAATTTATTGCCCATGCCACATCTGCAGTCCTCATGCCTCCTTGCAGCATGCCTAAAGCACATTCACGCAGTTGAGCAGGGTCCTTGGGCATCTTCCTTTTGGTGTTTTACAGAGTCAGTAGAAAGACCTCTTTAGTGTCCTAAGTTGTTATAACTTTGACCTTAATTGCCTACCGTCTGTATGCTGTTAGTGTCTTAACGACCGTTCCACAGGTGCATGTTCATGAATTGTTTATGGTTCATTGAACAAGCACGGGAAACGGTATTTAAACCCTTTACAATGAAGATCTGTGAAGTTATTTGGATTTTTTACAAATTATCTTTGAAAGACAAGGTCCTGAAAAACTGATTGTTTCTTCATTGATCGTGGTAAAATTGTGCGTCCGGCTTTCTATCATCCTGGCAGTTGTTGTGAACTTTGCGAGGCATGTCACTTCACCCATCTCTTCACACAGCCCACTGTTTTAACCACAACTGGATGGATCCATAAAGAATGGCTGTAGGAATAATTATCACTGAATGATGAAACATTGGAATAAAGTAGGCGAATGCAATTGAAGGCATATGCTTGCTTACTGAAACTCCCAAAGTCATCCAATTGTTGTAATGCATTTGATTGAAGCAATAGCCTACCGCGTGTGGTCAACTCTTTCAGCACTGTTTCGCGCTGCTTTGTGACATGCGTGGGGTCTTGATAAATCAATTCATGAATGTCCGTTTTTTTTTCTTTTCACTGAATCTCCGTTTGAATATTTGTTAGGCCTCGGAAATGTCAGCTAAGTTGAGGTGAGTGCTGTTCATGATCATCTCGTCTAGTTGGCTCATTTATGAGCACTGACGAGAACATTTTGCCACCGCGTTATGTAGCTTAACGAGTGGATTATTGTTCTCTTTACTCGCAGTCACTTAGTAGCCTACTCCTGACCAAAACGCCTGTACTTGTCTTAATCAATGTGATTGTGTTTCTTCGGATCTCTCTGTACATTCGGTAAATTCTCTGGCTGGGCAAATCAGTGGAGGTGGTATAGCCTGTTATTTTACTTCAAATCCAATTTTATTGGTCACATACACATGTATAGCAGATGCTATTGCGAGTGTAGAGAAATGCTTGTGCTTCTAGTTCTGACAGTGCAGCAATATCTAACATGTAATCGAACAATTCCACAACAACTACCTAATACACACAAATCTAAGTAAAGGAATGGAATAGAGAAAATATACATATAGATATATGGATGAGCAAGTATATACATATGAGATAAGTAATGCAAGATATGTACACATTATTAAAGTGACTAGTGATCCATTTATTAAAGTGGCCAATGAATTCAAGTCTGTATGTAGGCAGCAGCCTCTGTTAGTGATGGCTGTTTAACAGTCTGATGGCCTTGAGATAGAAGCTGTTTTTCAGTCTCTCGGTCCCAGCTTTGATGCACCTGTACTGACCTCGCATTCTGTATGGTAGCGGTGTGAACAGGCAGTGGCTTGGTTGGTTGTTGTCCTTGATGATCTTTTTGGCCTTTCTGTGACATCGGGTGCTGTAGGTGTCCTGGAAGGCAGGTAGTTTGCCCACGGTGATGTGTTGTGCAGACCGCACCACCCTCTGGAGAGCCTTGCAGTTGTGGGCGGTGCAATTGCCGTACCAGGCGGTGATACAGCCCGACAGGATGCTCTCAATTGTGCATCTGTCAAGGTTTTTCAGGGTTTTGGGTGACAAGCCAAATTTCTTTAGCCTCCTGAGGTTGAAGAGGCACTGTTGCGCCTTCTTCACCACACTGCGTGGGTGGACCATTTCAGTTTGTCCGGGATGTGTACGCCGAGGAACTTAAAATGTTCCACCTTCTCCACTGCTGTCCCCTCGATGTGGATAGGGGGGTGCTCCCTCTGCTGTTTCCTGAAGTCCACGACCGTGTATAGGCAGCGTCAAAAGCCAGAGGAGGTTGTGAAATATGAACACGACTCAAATGTTTTTTTTAAATATAGATGGAAAATAATATCAATCGGTGTAATGATGATGATACTCTCAATGTAACAAAGCAGAGAGAGGGTTGGAAAGAGATGAAACGTGAATCAAAAAAACATGGGTTTGCCCTGGGCTCTGTTTCAAAGATGGTATTATTAGAATTTTTTTATATGACAGAGGTTGTTCCACATGTTGCCAAGATGCAAGTTCTGTGGGAAAATATTCCTTAGACTTTATTCTGTTATTTCATTATTCTTAGCCTACTGTCAAATGTGTGTTGACTGTGATCAGAATAGCCTGTGTCTTGTTTGTTTAATGAACAAAATAACTATAGATTTCAGGTGCGTGCCGCAGCCTCACAGACCAGTAACATAGTTAGACAAAACAATATGCCATTCTTTTGAAAATAAATTGTGTTAGTCTTATGTTTCTTAGGACCTGCCTAAAACAAATAAATCATGTCAATCTTTGTGATGGTTTATATTCAATGGGTTTATTAAAATAGACATCCGCCCACATTGGCCCGCATCTACTCCTACCCTTGCCGCCATGTGCATCATATCAAAGTTAATTTGTCACGTGCGCGGAATACAACAGGTGCAGACCTTACAGTGAAATGCTTACTTACAGGCTCTAACCAATAGTGCGGGAAAAAAAGTGTGTGTGTAGGTAAGTAAAGAAATAAAACAACAGTAGCACTGCTATATACAGACACCTGTTAGTCAGGCTTATTGGGGTAGTATGTACATGTAGATATGGTTAAAGAAACTATGCATATATGATGGAACAGAGTAGCAGTAGCGTATAAAGTGTTGTTGGCGGGTGGCGGGACACAATGCAGATAGCCCAGTTAGCCAATGTGCGGGAGCACATGGGAGATGTAAAAGGCTCATCTCTGCAAGAATGTGGTAAAAATGTATGAGTTCAAAATAAAAACATACTTTGAAGTCTGTCTGTAAAAGGGTATATGGAATATCGCTCTCTGCTCATGACTGTACTCTTTTGGGGGGGGTTGAGATTTTAAACTTGTTTGATTAATGTTTTGCAGTTTTCCCTTTGTCATTAATTGAGTCTTACAACAGTCCTTTCTCTTTCATTTCAGGAACTAGAAAGACAAAAGCACACATGCACAGTCCTGCAGCACAAACAAGTGGAGTTAAAAGAGGGAATCCGCCAGAGAGATGAGCTCATAGAGGTATGTCTGCACTAAGAAAACAAACATTTGATGGCAATCTGTTCACACCTGTTCTACACCTCTTTCTACAGTTAAATTCTCTACGGTTCTGTAGTCTCTGTACTGCAGTATCTTGATGAAGATCCAAGAGTGTGAGACTGTGCTTGTCTCGCATTCATCCCAGTGTCTCCTGACATCACTCTGTTTCACCGTTTTCTCCATCTGCTCTTTATCATGTTTCTTTGCCTCGTCTCTCTATACTGAAATGATCTCTTCTCCATATCATTTTCTGGCCTCCCATCTTTTCTCTGGTCTTTTTCGGTCTCTTACCTTTTGTCACTCTCACTCAATTTCTATTCAATGCTTTTGTCGCATCTGCATTTCTTATTTTTCCTCTAATTTATCCTGTCATGTCTCTTTCCTTTCTTTTAATCTATTTCATTGTTTTACCCTGTATCCCCATTCACTCTGTCTGTATGCAATACCACTACAGAAGAACCAGCGAATCCAGACTAACTTAGATACCCTCACCAGAGAGGTGTTTGACCTGCAGGAAACGATAAACTGGAAGGACAAAAAGATTGGGGTAGGAGGTCACGCTAGGGACTCTGAAGGATGTTAGAGGCAATAGATGTGCACAGACATGTTCAGATAGATATAGCTTGCTTAGTTTTGGTTGTATGTCTGACTCTGACCAAATGGAATTTGAAAAGTTGTGTTCAGATTCAATCCCCATCACTCAAAAGCACTTAAGTAAAAATACTTTTAAAGTACTGCTTAAGTAGTTTTGGGGGGGTATCTGTACTTACTATTTATATATTTTTTCGCAACTTTTACTTCACTACGTTCCTAATGAAAATAATTTACTTTTTATTCCATACATTTTCCCTGACACCCAAAAATACTCGTTACATTTTAAATGCTTAGCAGGACAGGAAAATGGTCCAATTCGCGCACTTGTCAAGACAACATGCCTGGTCTTCCCTACTGCCTCTGATCTGGCGGACTCAATAAACACAAATGCTTTGTTTGTAAATGGTGTGTTGAAGTGTCCCCCTGGCTATCCGGGAATTTCAAAAACAAGAAAATGGTTCCGCCTGGTTTGCTTCATATAAGATATTAAATTATTTATACCTTTAGATACTCCAGTATATTTTTGGAATGCATTTACTTTTTATACTTAAGTATATTTAAAACCAAATACTTTTAGACTTCTACTCAAGTAGTATTTTACTGGGTGACTTTTACTTTTATTTTCTATTAAGGTGTCTTTACTTTTACTCAAGTATGACATTTGGGTACTTTTTCCACCACTGCCCAAAAGTGTAGATGGGTATTTCTATAAATAATGTGGACATTGGGATCAATATTACAAAATGATTTGAACAAAAATAAAAAGGAATTTCATGCAGTTCCACATGAGTAGAGGAATAAAAGTGGATAAACCCATAACTCCACCTATACAACAACACAGGCCTAGGACTATACATCCTTTAAGCAGGGTTCATACAGACATTGGCAAGTCGAATTCAAGGACTTTCAGGGACTTTTTCATGCACTTAATTGTAATTTAAGGACATCAATGTTATAAATTATACAAACAATTGTATATAATTGTACATATTGTACATAATTGTACTAATTATAGAACCCCCCTCCCCCAAAAAGCATGGGGAAAAAGTAGGTCATTAGCTACCACTTTTTAGACCGTGCCAATGTTTCAATTATTATTACATTCTAAAATACAGTGCCTTCCGAAAGTATTCAGACCCTTTGACTTTTTCCACATTTTGTTAGGCTACAGCCTTATTCTAAAATCGACTAAATTGTTTTTTTCCCTCATTAATCTACATAATACCCCTCAATGACAAAGCAAAATCATGTTTTTAGAAATGTTTGCTAATTTATTAATAAAAAATATCACATTTACATAAGTATTCAGACCCTTCCCTCAGTACTTTGTTGAAGCAACTTTGGCAGTGATTACAGCCTCGTCTTCTTGGGTATGACGCTAGAAGCTTGGCACACCTGTATTTGGGGAGTTTCTCCCGTTCTTCTCTG
This sequence comes from Oncorhynchus mykiss, assembly GCF_057628025.1. Classification (NCBI taxonomy): domain Eukaryota; kingdom Metazoa; phylum Chordata; class Actinopteri; order Salmoniformes; family Salmonidae; genus Oncorhynchus; species Oncorhynchus mykiss. The sequence goes on from NC_143022.1 coordinate 64,549,203, forward strand.
CAGATGCTCTCAAGCTCTGTCAGGTTGGATGGGGAGCATCGCTGCACAGCTGTTTTCAGGTCTCTCCAGAGAAGTCCAGGCTCTCGCTGGGCCACTCAAGGACATTCAGAGACTTGTCCCGAAGCCACTCTTGCGTTGTATTGGCTGTGTGCTTCGGGTCATAATCCTGTTGGAAAGTGAACCTTCACCCCAGTCAGAGGTCGAGCACTCTGGAACAGCTTTTCATCAAGGATCTCTCTGTACTTTGCTACGTTCATCTTTGCCTCGATCCTGACTTCGTCCCTGCTGATGAAAAACATTCCCACAGCATGATGCTGCCACCACCATGCTTCACCGTAGGGATGGTGCCAGGTTTCCACCAGGCGTGATGCTTGGCATTCAGGCTAAAGAATTCAATCTTGGTTTCATCAGAGCAGAGAATCTTGTTTCTCATGGTTGGTCTTTAGGTTCCTTTTCCTGTGGAGTGGCTTCCATCTGGCCACTCTACCATAAAGGCCTGATTGGTGGAGTGCTGCAGAGATGGTTGTCCTTCTGGAGATTTCTCCCATTTCCACAGATGAACTCTAGAGCTCTGTCAGAATGACCATCGGGTTCTTGGTCACCTCCCTAATCAAGGCGGTTCTCCCCCGATTGCTCAGTTTGGCCGAGCGGCCAGCTCTAGGAAGAGTCTTGGTGGTCCCAAACTTCTTCCATTTAAGAATGATGGAGGCCACTGTGTTCTTGGGGACCTTGAATGCTGCAGACATTTCTTTGGAATCTTCCCCAGATCTGTGCCTCGACACAATCCTGTCTCGGGGCTCTATGGAAAATTTCTTCAACCTCGTGGCTTGGTTTTACTCTGACATGCAATGTCAACTGTGGGACCTTATATAGACAGGTGTGTGCCTTTAGGACTCCAATCAAGTTGTAGAAACATCTCAAGGATGAACAATGGAAACAAGATGCACCTGAGCTCAATTTTGAGTCTCATAGCGAAGGGTCTGAATACTTATGTAAATACTTTTTTGATTTTTTTTTTATTAGCAAACATTTCTAAGAACCTGTTTTCGCTTTGTCATTATGTGGTATTGTGAGTAGATTGCTGAGGAAATGTTTTTATTTAATCAATTTTTACAATATGGCTGTAACGTGGAAAAAGTCCAGGAGTCTGAAATACTTTCCGAAGACACTATGTGAGAATGTGGACCATTGCCTGACTAAATAGATTGATTGCATGCATGGCGATTTTTCTGTAGCCTATGTGGCCAACGCAGGCACACATATTAAAGCCATGAATAGCGATAGCATTAATCTCACCATTTCAAAAATCAAATCCATTTTTATTTGTCACATGTGCCAAAATACAACGGGTGTTCACCTTACAGTGAAATGCTTACTTACAAGCCCTTAACCAACCATGCAGTTTTACGAAAAATACCATCAGTAAAATAATCTCACCATTGCTGTTTTTATAACGAGAAAGTGACCAAAAACCAGGTTCCTTTTTAATGGAATGATTTGTATGGGAAGCCAATATTAGATGTTGTCATCCTCCTAATAACCTCGTTGTTTTACTGCAACACAGTAGCGCAGGGAAACAAATGAAAGTGGCCGTCTCTCACAAAATGGATCAAAAATGAAATCACAGACAAGTATAAGGGAGCAGGAGAACTTATAAATTGGCTCCAATAATTACAATAACTTTTCAAGCACCAAATTGAGGAAATGTCACATTTAAGGTAGGCCCATTCCAGTACTTCTGAGCTCCAAATTCAAGTAGGCTACTTCAAGCACCTTGTATTGTTTAAATTTGCAGGTCTAACATAAAAATAAATACCAGATCATAGTGTAAATGGTTGTCATTATATCCAGACGAATTAAGAGGAATAGCGTTGGGTGTTGCGCAATCGTCTGTCCTACACAAAAGACTGTCTAATCCGAGGCACAAAAACACATGAAGACATGAACTCATTACCTTGATGCTTTCTCTGTTAAATCTAACAAGACCCTGCTGGAAATAAAGCAGACAACAGATGATCAACATCAAGTTGCTAGGATATTAGATCCAACGTGGATCCAGGCACAACTGTCTTCACCGGCGTAACGAATGAGACAACACAAATATTCTGAGCCTTTCTCCCAACAGTAGGGCTGCTGTTGCACCGCATGCGCTATCACATCATCTGTTCATCACCGTCACTCGGAAAATTCCTTCCTTCCTGAAAATTTCACGGCGTAACTAGTCAGCTGGACATGAAATGCAGATCCCAACAAGCATTATGCGTAATTATTGAAGAACCATGTTGACAGTATCAATTTAGGCTTTCAGTACCAAGGTAAGGTGACTCTTTCGGTTAGAAGCATTCGATTTCGGAATGCATACATTATTTTGGATTTGTGTGCCCATGAAAACGAAACTGTCCCCCCCCCCCCCCCCCCCCCCGTAACGTAAGGAGACACAAAATATTACGTAGTTACACTGAATTTCTGAGATCTCTATACTGACAACTGTCCTACTGCTATATCCATGATTCTTAGAGGGAACCAGTTAAATGTCTAATTTAACTGATTTAATGCTTAATATATGATATATTGACAACTTACACTGCCATAAATCCAAGGACAGAAAAGTAGTTTTGTCACCCGATTTTAGACAAATCTGTCAAGACACCAACCATGATAAAGGATTAAACAGGTTTTAAATCAACTCATGCATTTTATTCAATAGAACTATGATCCCCCTTATATCTTCATGTAATGACATGAACAAAAATTGGCAGATTTATCAACAGCTATAACAAGTTGTCCTAGTTTATAGAAAGACCCGCAGTCCCCCCTCAAGTATTTAAAACATTGGGTTGGTGCAAGCTTCCAACACATTCCTTACACCAGTCCAATTCCTTTTAAATCGTGAGAGGGAGTGTTACGAGTGTACAATTCAGCAGAAGGGTCGAGAATCAGACCACCTATATCAGCCTGAAGGAAACTTGCTGCTGATTCACCGATCAATTAAATCTGTATCAGATAATCGACTGGTCCTAAACAGTCTATTGCCTCTCTCATAGTTGCATGACAGGGAGCCTGTTGTCTTGACCAATTCTAATTCACAGTTTGGACTTTCCCTTAATGTGCATGTGAATTGACGATTGTTGGCTCACTAATTGGCATTTTAAGTTGGATGCTATGGTCATTCTAGGTTTAAATGTAATCCACAAAGTTTAGTCAGTGCAAGGGAAAATGTGCACCTGCAAGCATTTGATATGTCGTGTATGGAAAGATCCATATGCCACCTCATTGATGGACATTTACACTGAAATGACAGCATGAGATCCATTTGACATGAGTCAAGACATCTTTCTTTGCAAAAAATAAAATTTAGTTCTACACCTAAAGCTTTGCCTGTTTAGTGTCAGATTGTGTCTGTTAATTGGCCTTTAGCGCTCCCTTACAGCACTGTCTTGTGTTGTCTGATCTGTGAGCATGTGGTGATTGTGTTTAACGTCTGCCACTTTGCCTTTCCAACTCAACCTTACCATTTTGGTGTGCCTTTTGTGTGTGCATACAGACATATGTGCATGTACAAAAAACATATTGTTGTGTGCATTCATGTACGCATCAGTCTTTCCAACCTATCCTCGCCTCTTTCCTTTCTTTTCTCCCTCCTGCGTGTGGCCACCAGGCCTTAGAGAGGCAGAAAGAGTACTTTGATTGCATTAGGAATGAGAGGGATGAGCTCAGAGATGAGCTGGCTGACATCAAGGCGAAGGCCAAAACAGGAGAGGTAGGTCTCACCACCAGAGGGCTGGGAATAGTACTATAGATTTCCATTATATAGACAAATTTGGTTTACAGGAATAAGCTCGCTAGCAACCAAACAGTGATTAAAAAAAGCAACTTGTGGGGTCGACTGTCTTGTGTACCTCACCGTTTGTTCCTATTGTTTCTCCCAATGTCAAATTTGTTGGACACTTGGTGTGTCTGTCAGCCTGCGCACCAGTAATGGAAACCTTTTAGTACACTGTCACTTAATACGTAAAGCTCAACAGTTCTACGTGGTCTGCTCTGTGGCTTAATGTAGAACTGAACATTTTCCTCCACTCCTCAATAGCCACCTTTCGGCAGCTAGGGCAGATTTATTTTTAATTTTTTTAATCTGTCTGTTTCCTCATTTTAATCTGGCTGTTTCCTCATATTATGCTACTTATCCTTTTATCTATAAAATGTCTTGCACAACCAGCTACATTAGTTTTAATTATAGACATTCATTTGGGGATTCCAACAGTCACTCATTTGCAGGAGGAGTCTCATTTCATACAAGCACATTTGTTTCGAGGATGACCTTTTGACCTATTTCAAAGTGTAGGAGAGGCGGCGAGCAACACCAATTGAGATTCTCCCCGTCTTCCTTTGACTCCTCCTAGAAACACGGCCTGGTCATAATCCCTGAGGGCATGCCTAACGGGGACATCAGCCACGACGACCCAGCCACAGGGATCACTGTGGTCACACAGGAGGCTGCCCAGGTGCTGGAGTCAGCAGGAGAAGGGCCTCTGGGTGAGTGGAGGGGACAGGCGCAGCTCTATTAAAGGGAGCATGGGGACAGATAAATGAACTTGTATCACTCAATAATACCAGGGGGAGAGTTTCATTGCTATGGCCATAGCTGCAAGGAACCTCATATTTTCTTTCCTTTGCAGATGTTAGGCTACGAAAGCTTGCGGATGAAAAGGATGAACTCTTAGCTCAGGTACATATAGTTTTCCTTTTTCGACCCAAGTGACACGTTCTCATGAGTCTTTTTTGAACTGTCTGCGTGTGGCGTTTCACAGATCAGGAAGTTGAAAATGCAGCTGGAGGATGAAAGGCAGAAGCACTCGAAGATGGAGAACGCCTTCACAGAGGGAGAGAGAATGGAGAATGGCACTGATCTGCACGTCATCGAGATGCAGAGTAAGTCTCATTCGTGCCCAAACCTAAAAAAAGATCACAACAGAGGCATACACGTCACCACTTAAGTCTGTCTAAAGACTTTCTCGTTACATTATTCATACACAGAACCCCACTTGTCCAAAACATCCTATTAGCAGCTGCCAGTTCCATCTCTTCTTGTGTGCCAAGAACGAACTAACAGCAAGGCTCATATCTTTATTCTAATGTCCTGCGTAAGGTAACTGTACTAACTCAAATGTTCTACTCTCTGCAGGAGATGCCAACAGACAGATAAGTGAATACAAGTTCAAGCTCTCGAAGGCAGAACAGGAAATGGGCACAATGGAACAAAACGTAAGTCAATGGAAACACTGACATACTTGTCCACATGTAGGGTAGGGTAGCCTAGTGGTTAGAGCGTTGGACTAGTAACCGGAAGGTTGTCTGTCGTTCTGCCCCTGAACAGGCAGTTAACCCACTGTTCCTAGGCCGTCATTGAAAATAAGAATTTGTTCTTAACTGACTTGCCTAGTTAAATAAAGGTAAAAAATAAAATTAAAATTAAAAAATTTACCCTAGCTGACCATATGCCAACTGGATACATTAGTGTTTGAATAAGAAAAGGAAAATAAGTCAGATTCGTATGTGAAGGACTTAGTTTCATTATCCTCATATCCAGATCAACAGACTTGAAGGACAAGTGTCCAGATACAAGGCATCGGCGGAAAACTCAGAGAAAATAGAAGATGAACTGAAAATTGAAAAAAGGAAACTTCAAAGGGAGGTAAGAAACTAAAATCAAGTCCGTGGCCAATGTTTGATTTTACATCAAATGTTCTCTAACCATTCCCCTCCTTTTGCCACAGCTGCGTACAGCTCTGGATAAGACTGAGGAGATGGAGATGACCAACAACCACCTAGTAAAGCGCCTTGAGAAGATGAAGGCCAATCGGAACGCCCTTCTGTCTCAGCAGTGAGGTCTGCTGGATTGCCGCAGAAGCCCTTAACTCACACCTCAGTGTCTGGAGCGCATTTCCATTCTTCCTGTAACACTTAAAGTTGTGTAGCAAAACCAAAAACACTTACAGAAAAAAGCAACACTGGTAGCACCGAGGCAAGAGTTTTTTTTTTTTTTTTTTTTTAAATAAAGGATTAGCATTGGTTGTGCTGCACCAGTGTCTTCGGAAGGGAGACTCAACCTATTAAACCATAGTTACTAGGGGGAGGTGATGAATCTAAGGAAAATTTGACTCATTACTTTATTTTTCAAAGATTTGTACTACATGTTATTCACAAGGTTTTACTGCTGGGTGCTTGGCTATTCTAATTTTTTTTTAATAAGTTGCATGAATGAGTATAATGGCGCTTTTTAACTGTTAAACCCTTTCGGCTGCTCTCTGGCCGTGCACCTATCCATAATCCCTCACACAGTGAAGTGCCTTCTCACACCTGGAGACTGAGGGTTTTGCATTAACCAAACAATTCAAAACAATAACTGGTACAGAATTATGTATTTAAAGGTGCAGTCATGATTTAATGAAATATATAGAACCAATTGTCTGCAGAGGTTTCTCAAATATTTAAAGATTTCTTGGCAATAAGTGTAAATGTCAGAACTGTAAATACAAGGTAGATTTGTTGTTTTTTGCATGGGTTATGGCACATTGAATTCCATTTGTAAGAGTGATGGTTTGAGGTTCTTTATTTGGGGTACATCAGAAGACAGCACTACATACCACTTCTCAAACAGTGTTCGCTGCTTTGAAAGCCAAGCAGTTTCAAGTCTCAGGACCACACAGTGATTGTGTCTGGGGCAGCTATCGCATTGAATAAACTCTTAACAGATTTACACTGCCCTTTGTTTCATTTTGTTACTAGTAATCATGAACAAGTTGTTAATGCTTGAATTATACTCAATCCACTCTGTAAAAGTCAATGGTTAGAGCTCCCACCACCTAAACAATTTGGAAGATGAGGGTTTGTACAGTACATACAGTTGAAGTTTATAGGTTAGAACATCTACTTTGCATGACAAGTGGGTCAGAAGTTTACATACACTAAGTTGCCTGTGCCTTTAAACAGCTTGGAAAATTCCAGAAAATGTGGTCATGGCTTTAGACGCTTCTGATAGGCTAATTGAAATCATTTGAGTCAATTGGAGGTGTGCCTCCTTTTTTTTGTAGATCTCTACAAGTCTGGTTCATCCTTGAGAGCAATTTCATCTGTACAAACGATAGTACGCAAGTATAAACACCATGAGACCACGCAGCAAGGAGATGTGTTCTGTAATTTTGCGCGAGAATCATTACCAGAACAACAGCAAAGGACCTTGTGAAGATGCTGGAGGAAACGGGTACAAAAGTATCTATATCCACATTAATTGAAAGGCTGCTCAGCAAGGAAGAACCCACTGCTCCAAAACCACCTACAGTTTGCAACTGCACATGGGGACAAAGATAGGACATTTCTCCAAAAAGTACTCTGGTCTGATGGAACTATTTGGCCATAATGACCATTATGTTTGGAGGAAAAGGGGGGGGGCTTGTAAGCCGAAGAACACCATTCCAACCGTGAAGCACGGGGCTGGCAACATGTTGTGGGGGTGCTTTGCTGCAGGAGGGACTGGTGCACTTCACAAAATAGATTGCATCATGGGGTAGGAAAATTGTGTGGATATATTGAAGCGACATCAGTCAAGAAGTTAAAGCTTGGTCGCAAATGGGTCTTCCAAATGGACAATAACCCCAAGCATACTTCCAAAGTTGTGGCAAATTGGCTTAAGGACAACACAGTCAAGGTATTGGAGTGGCCATCACTAAGACCTGACCTCAATCCCATAGCAAAATTTGTGGGCAGAACTGAAAAAGGGTGTGCGAGCAAGGAGGCCTACAAACCTGACTAACACCAGCTCTGTCAGGAGGAATAACCCAAAATTAATCAAATTTATTGTGGAAGGCTAGCTGAAACGTTTGAACCAAGTTAAACAATTTAAAGGTAATTCAAAATGAGTGTATGTTAACTTCTGACCCACTGGGAATGTGCTGAAAAAGGTAAATCACTCTACACTATTATTCTGACATTTCACATTCTTAAAATATAGTGGTAATCCTAACTGACCTAAAACAGGGATTTTTACTAGGATTAAACGTATTTGGCTAAGGTGTATGTAAACTTCCGACTTCAACTGTATATCAAATGGTTTCCCGAAACAGACATGCAGCCCATGGACAGTGTTTCTCATGTTTTAGCATCGCTCAAATACTTTGTAGAGGTCTGGTAGATTAGCAATCTGGAGTACGCTGCCATCCTCACTGAAGTGTTTAGGGGGACTGAAGAGGCTCCGGAAGGATTTAAACAGGAGATGCTCCACCTTCCAACGCCACGAGTTCAGCTCTGCATCCTGCAACACATTCACAACCATAGTCTGTTCAGTAAGTGCTAAATGGGACCGAAAATACAAGAGCGTGTTCCTACGACATGGCAGTATTTCTTCCATTTCAAAATGATTTGCTCCTGAATCCTTGGTTTCTACTAAATGTGACCTAGGTGTCATCAACTACCCGCTTATATCAGATTGACAAGTGCGAGACACACAACAACAACAACAAAAACACAAGGCTGTGTTCATTAGGCACGCAACTGAAAACAAAAATTGGCCAACTCCATGTAGTCCTTCCCTGTCAGTCCATTTCCTTCTGTTTGATGCCTAATGAAAACAACCCGGGATGGCGCATCTGAGTGACATACCTGCTCCTCCTCTCCCGGCTCCAGCTCCAGGACATACTGTTTCCTGATAGAGTAGAACTGGCTGCACTCCTTGCTGAAGTCTCTGAAGCAGTCCTTCTCATTGTCCCAGTTCACCTACACAACCCCTTCGATTAGTCCGTTTAGTCTATAAGAACTTATTGATAAGACATGGTCATGGATAAGAATAGTTCACACCTCAGTAGCCAAACGTAGGATGAACATGGGCAGACCCTCCATAGGAGGGGTGTACTTGTCAAGCAGCAATGGCAAACCGGTGAGATTTCCTTCCTGCAAACAAGACACATTCTGATCTTAAGTTTTGCCCTGATTTCATGCATGACAATTACATTTAGGGGGCAAGTGCTAATGTTACAACCAGGTATGATTTCAATGTTTTTGTCAGCACAGACAGGATACAGAGGGTCAGCAGACGGACCTGGTCGATCTCCATGGAGAAGTAGTCCTCCAGCATCTCAGATTTCTTCTTCAAGAAGTCGACTATGTATTGGGCCAGACCCTCCTTGGGCCCGTCCTCCTCCGACCAGCCGCTCTCCTCGGAGTCCAGAGCCAGCATGGCCAGGTCATAGAGTGGCGCAGGCTCCTGGAACAACACAACATCATCAAGCCAACTCGGAGCCAAATATCTGGGCCCGTATTCACAATGCGTCTAATTTAAGTTTAGGTCCTCCCTGTCCATCTTATCTGAAAGGCTAAATTGTTCTGAGACAATTAGTGAAAACAGGCCCAGAATCACAGCCTCTGGTAATGTGATAACAGGATTTTAGAAACAAATAAACTTATTTACATAAGTATTCAGACCCTTTGCTATGAGACTCAAAATTGAGCTCAGGTGCATCCTGTTTCCATTGATCATTCTTGAGATGTTTCTAAAGCTTGATTGGAGTCCACCTGTGGTAAATTCAATTGATTGGAGATGATTTGAAAAGGCATACATCTGTCTATAAGGTCACACAGTTGACAGTGCATGTCAGAGCAAAAACCAAGCCATCAGGTCGAAGGAATTGTCCGTAGAGCTCAGAGATAGGATTATGTCAAGGAACAGATCTGGGGAAGGGTACCCAAAAATGTCTGCAGCATTGAAGGTCCCCAAGAACACAGTGGCCTGCATCATTCTTAAATGGAAGAAGTTTGGAACCACCAAGACTCTTCCTAGAGTTTGCTGCTCGGCCAAACTGAGCAATTGGGGGAAAGAGCCTTGGTCAGGGAGGTGACCATGAACCCCGATGGCCACTCTGACAGAGCTCCAGAGTTCCTCTATGGCGATGGGAGAACCTTCCAGAAGGACAACCATCTCTGCAGCACTCCACCAATCAGGCCTTTATGGTAATGTCCAGACGGAAGCCACTCCTCAGGAAAACGCATGACAGCCCGCTTGGAGTTTTCCCAAAAGGTGCCTAAAGGAATTCTCAGACCATGAGAAACAAGATTCTCTGGTCTGATGAAATCTTTGGCCTGAATGCCAAGCATCACTTTTGGAGGAAACTTGGCACCATCCCTACAGTGGAGCATTGTGGTGGCAGCATCATGCTGTGGGGATGTTTTTTAGTGGCAGGGACTGGGAGACTAGCCAGGATCGACGGAAAGATGAACAGAGCAAAGTACAGAGAGATCCTTGATAACCTGCTCCAGAGCACTCAGGACCTCGGAACCTTCACCCCAGTCTAACAGGACAACACAGGAATGGCTTTGGGACAAGTCTCAATGTCCTTGAGTGGCCCAGCCAGAGCCTGGACTAACATCTCTGGAGAAACTGGAAATAGCTGTGCAGCGATGCTCCCCATCCAACCTGACTGAGCTTGAGAGGATCTGCAGAGAAAAATGGGAGAAACTCCCCAAATATAGGTGTACCAAGCTTGTAGCGTCATACCCAAGAAGACTCGAGGCTGTAATCACTGCCAAAGGTGCTTCAACAAAGTACTGAGTAAATGGTCTGAATACTTATGTAAATTTGATATTTCAGTTCTTTTTTTTTTGCAAAATGTTCTTAAAACCCATTTTTGCTTTGTTATTACAGGGTATTGTGTGTAGATGGATTAGGGTAAAAAGCTATTTAACGTAACAAAATGTGGAAAAAGTCATGGCGTCTGAATACTTTCCAAATGCATTGTACAAACTGCTCCCAACTTTAAAAATGTTAGGCACCAAATAGAATTTTAGGAGCACCAGAAATAGATATATTTTATTTAGTTCAGGCTTACATTAGGCCTATATGAATCCTACCTTTGAAGCACATCTTATGAGAAGCAGACCCTTCTCCTTTCTTCATGGGCCAATCAAATTGGCCTAGACCTACTGTCAAGTTACCAGGTTGTTAGCTAGCTAGGTAACATGACTGCAAAACATTGTTTGTTATAAAACATTTTTAAAACCATTTCCGGTTTTTAGGACTACAAGCGGGTGAGATCCAATCAAATTTCATTAGTCACATGCGCTGAATACATGCGCCGAATACAACATTTTACCTTGCAGCAGTAAAAAATAACAATATATACAGGGGGGTACTGGTACAGAGTCAATGTGTGGGGGCACCGGTTAGTTGAGGTAGTATGTACATGTAGGCAGAGTTAATTAAAGTGACTATGCATAGATGACAATAGAGAGTGGCAGTGGTGGGGGGGGGGGGGACAATGTGAATAGTCTGGGTAGCCATTTGACTAGATGTTCAGGAGTCTTATGGCTTGGGGGTAGAAGCTGTTTAGAAGCCTCTTGGACCTAGACTTGGCGCTCCGGTACCGCTTGCCGTGTGGTATCAGGGAGAACAGTCTATGACTAGGGTGGCTGGAGTCTTGGACCATTTTTAGGGCCTTCCTCTGACACCGCCTGGTATAGACTGGCGCATATAATAGAGTAATTGTTGTTTAAAACATTTCACTGAATTTATAAAACAAAACTGACTAAAACATTTTAGAAACAGGTGCCAGTTGGTTCTTTAGATAGGTATGGTCAAAAATGTTGTCAGTATCATATGAGACGGTACTACGGTATTCTAAAATGTTGGTATCATAAGTACCATGATATTACCGTGGTACCGGTAAACCGTGCTACACATTGATGTGTGTCATACTTACAGATAACCTCAAGATGCCAAAGTTACCGAAGTCGTAGATCAAAATTTGGTAGAATAGCTCCTGGCTAAAAAAGAAGAAGAGAAAAAGCCAAATATTCAACACCTTGACCAACCGCACAGGAATACTTCTAATTTATATATTTATTTTGCAGCAAAGTATAATTTTTAAAGCTTCTACACGCAACTCTGCGCAACAAATGTTTTTCTGAACCCTTCTACATTAATGTGGATGCTACTATGATTACAGATACAGTATAATGTGTGGCGAAATCTGCACGGAGCCTTCACCGTGCACTGCCACTTTAAGAGTGCATGAGCAGTAAGGAAGGAGGAAATGAAGAGAGCTCATTCAGCTCTTTGGGGAGGGGCTCTTTGGTGGCGCGACAGTTTGATTGTGTGTGCTGTAGAAGTTTTGTTTGTTTTCAGCGTGTGTAGTTTATAGAGTATTTAACTCAATCATCGGTGTAATCGCTCTAGGTCGTGGTTGTTTTCGTTTGGGACCACGCCCGTTATGGATCGCATGGATTAGTAGCAACATTGTTGCGAAGCTTTAACATACAAACCATCGGACAGTCAGACAGTACACCTGCACGCCTGAAGACCACAGCTAAGATCTCTTGTTCTCTTTCTATTTTCTCTTCCCTCTATCGTTCCAGTGCTTTACCCTGCAACAGACTCTCTATTTTTCCAATGCACTTCCCATTGAAGTTCATTAGAGCTGGACTATTATTGCCCTGCCAGAAGTATTTGGACATTTCAGTTAAAAGGGAGGTTGCTTGCAAGTTGTGTATTGTTATGTGAACTGTATTGAGGTGTACTAATGACATGTGGCCGAGAAGACTGGACATTTTTAAGGCCTTTGTTGTGTCGATGAACACGCCCCACATTCATACCCTCTGCACTCATCCACTAGAAAATAATACAGATTATTGCAAATCCTATGTTGATGACTGGGTTCGTTCTTGTATGAAGTTGCTTCAAGCATTTCGCTACACTCGCATTAACATCTGCTAACCATGTGTATGTGACAAATAAAATTTGATTTGATTTGATTGCTGTTGAATTGCTCTGCCATTATTAGTATTAGTATTATTGTATGAGGTATTCTTGTTTGGGTTACCCCTGTGCTGTGATGTGGGTTTTATATGGTGTGTATTCTTTTTTCTCTCCACTGGCTATCTGGTAAACAGGCTACCCTCTAGGCAGTCTCTTCTGCTGATGTGTGTGGGTCTGGTAGTGGTACTCTCTATTCTACTCTTTTCCTTTCGGCGCCCGAACAAAATCTTTCTTTACCCCTCTCTAATAAATACCGCTACAAATGGATGAGTAAAAAAGTTGGAGGCATAAATATCATACCCCCCCCAAAAAATGTGAATCTCCCCTGTTATTGGTAATGGTGAGAGGTTAGCATGTCATGGGGGGTATGACCTTTGTGCCTCTGTCACACAAGCTTGATGTAGTCATTGCGTGCTAGGAATATGGTACCAAATACTTTTGACTACTTTATTACAGGCCTTCAGAAAGTATTCATACCCCTTGACTTATTCCACATTGTGTTGTTACAGCCTGAATTCAAAATGGATGGTAGTTTTAATTTACTCACCCATCGAGACACAATATCCCATAATGACAAAGTGAAAATATGTTTTTTTTAAATATTTACAAATGTATTGAAAATGAAACACACAAATATTTAACTGACTTTGTAGAATCCCATTTGGTAATGATTACAGCTGTGAGTCTTTCTGGGTAAGTCTTTGAGAGCTTTGTACAATATTTGCCCGTTATTATTTTCAAAATTCTTCAAGCTCTGTCAATTTGGTTGTTGATCATTGTTAGACAACCATCTTCAAGTCTTGCCTTTGATTTCCAAGCAGATTTAAGGCAAAGACTAACTTGGCAACATTCACTATCTTCTTAGTAAACAACTCCAGTGTAGATTTGGCCTTATGTTTCAGGTTATTGTCCTGCTGAAAAGGTGAATTAATCTCCCAGTGTCTAGTGGAAAGCAGACTGAACTAGGTTTCCCTCTAGGAGTTTGCCTGTGCTGAGCTCCATTCCGTTTCTTTCTTTATCCTTACCATAACAAATGGGCTGAATACTTATTGACTCAAGATATCTCAGCTTAAATTGTTTATTCCACTTTGACATTATGGGGTATTGTGTGGAGGCCACTGACACACAATCTAAATGTAATACATTTGAAATGCAGGCTGTTACACAACAAAATGTGGAAAGTCAAGGGGTGTGAATACTCTCTGAAACCACTATGTGTGAATTCTTCCAAATACTTTATGACACCTTCAAATGAGGGGACAAGATGCATAAAGTGCTTTCATATCCAAAAATGCTGCCCCGGTACAAGCCAAATTATACATTTTAGCTTAACTGTCCAAATAAATAGGTAGGGGAGTGCATGTGGTTCTGACCTGAGTTTGGTGGTGTTGAGAAGGTACAGTTTGGTATGGTGCTGGATCAGAGTCCACTGGGGGTTGACACAGCCCACAAACGAGTGATTCTGAAGCATCTCTTGAAGACCTGAGGAAGACCAAACATACATTGGACAGGCTCTCAAACCAGATCTTCTGCTAAGGGTTTTTGCCCATCCTTAGTTTACTACAATCTCCCTTTTCTGTACTGAAGTAAGTACAGTATTGCAACAGCTGTGTGCGAAGTAGCTTTCTTCACCTGATGGGGTCAGCAAAGACACAATCACGAGTATAGTGGAATATCTACAGTATATAGTGGATTAGCTCGTTCAAATCGCATTTCCCCTTCCTCAGTTCTCCCCCTTTCACACACTACTTCTAACCTATGGTAGTTAGAATTGAGACCACCGCAGACACTCCTTCCTGTACGTGTCCAGTATTTGATGATGAATGGAGTTGGGTATACCTTTGTGTGCGTGCTCAGCGATGTCATCTCTCAGCTCCTTCACACTGCTCAGCTTGATGGCTCGTCTCCTGGTTGTGGCTGCAGCAGTCAGGTCCTCCTGCTCCTTGTCCTGACCGGCACGGGGACGCTTCCTGGGCCAACCCAACAACACCCACACACTGCTATTACACTGCTTTTACTAAACAAGTAAACACACACCATACTCAGTTAAATACGTGCGCGCACACACACACATCTAACAAATACACGCGTGAGTACACACTCCATGCACCACCAAATATACAGACATTCTAAGCACCACTAAATACACTGACACACTCCATAAACCACGTAATACACCACACACAGACTATTCAAACAAGCACTCAGTGAATGTATCCCTGAAGCCCACTAAGAAGGCATGATCACCTGGGGAGATCAGCTGGGGTATTTCGGCTGGTTCCCTCCCCATCCTCTGTGGCACCTGGCGCCTGTTCCTCCAGGATCTCTGCGTTGTCCATCTCTTCCATGCCATTGGTGGTCACAGGTTCCCCCCTGCTCTGCCCATTAGGGTTGGCGGTGGGAGTAGGGGCCAGCTTGGACGCCGGCTGGAGAAAGGCGTCCAGCTTTTGGGCTCTACTGTCGGTCCTGACCATCTGATGGGCGTAGACCCGCTCACTGTCCCCTGTGGAGTTGGAGGAAGACTTCCCCTCGCTGGTGGAGACAGACAGCCCAGGCAGCAAAGTCTACAAAGAAATAGGTCAAACGGATAACCTTTTATTATTCACCTCAATTCCAAAAATGCAGCTTCTCTTTTTTACTACTACTGATTCTACACACCAACCAATCCACTAAAGAAAAGAAAGAGAATTCCATACACCCAGTTTAGCTTATTGGCACATACTGTATGTTGTGTTAAATACCTAGTAGTATAATATCCTGTTAAAAACAATACAAATGAGAAGACATTCAGCATGGAGGACTGCCGAGCTAACAGCACCTGTGTGAAGTACGTGCGTGAGGAGTTGGAGCCCAGGAGTTTGCTCTCTATCTGTCTTTGAACGCTCTCGATGATACAGTCTTCGTGGAGGAAGTGCACCTCGTGTTTGGTAGGGTGGACATTCACGTCGATGTTATGAGGGGCAATCTCCAGGCTTAAGCAATAGAACAAAGAACCGTAAACACAACCAGAAATCATTTGCTATCCAGTTAAGTGACAGTAACCGGAGTTACCTGAGATATAGAAATGGGTGAGAGTTCTTGGGAAGGTATGCAGCATAAACGGTCTCAATGGCTTTTTTTAAGGCACTCGATTCAACCAGACGATCTGAGGAGAAAACAAGACTATTAGTAAAAAATTCACAGGAATATCGTATTCAAATTCATATGACTAGTTATTTTAACATAGCGCTCCTGTGGCACATACGATTGATGAAGAGGATGAGGATGCACTTCTTCACTGAGTAGTTGGCGTTGGAGATGTGGCCCTTCAGCTTATAGGCAAGCTTCTGATCCTCACAGCCCACTTCAATCAGCTCCCTATGGAGAGAAAAAAACGTGCAACACACTGCTCACTCTTCACACTACAAACTCAACGGCAAAACTGGTATCGATGACATCAATGTAGCCAGATTTCAACCCGTTCTGGTTGTAATTAAGTTATTTCAACCAGCTTTGCCCGCTGGGGAAGGTCAAGATCACTGGGCACAGTGAAAAAGCAGCAGAAGTCCAATTAACTTAACTATGCAGAACATATCAGATTATAGCTCAAAGCATTCACTAACAGATCAAGATAAAACTCTGTCTGGCTGCAGATACAATTCAAAATGGATGGCATAACCTTTATTCACTCAACAAGGAACTGACATCCCAACATGAGAGAGTAATCTTGGAGGGGTATTTTTTGCCCCCCCCCGTACCTGCTGACTGTATTGCCGAACACCACACGGATATTATCCAGTATGGAGGCGTTGGGTAGGGTCCTGACGTCTGCCATGGTCTCGCCTTGCTGGGGAAAAAAAATACAGAATATTTGTGACAAACAACCGAAGTCTCCTCCCTTCGGGGACAATGACCTCCGGTGAAAACATCAAGAGTAGGAAACGTGAAGGAAAACAAAATCTCACCTTTTTGACAGCAAAGCTTTTCCCAGAGTTGTGTATGGCATACCTGTCAAAACAAAAATGATCAAAAAAGATAGTTTGCATGAGTCACAACACATTGCCAGCACACAGAATAAAAAAAATATTTGTGACGCTTGAGGCCACACACACACCTGCTCACCACCTCCACAATCCTGGAGTACTCCTCACTGGGGCTCTTCAGTGCTTTCCTCCTGGTGGACACGTTATAAAACAGATCCTCCGCCTGTGGATGTTCAGAGATACTTGAAGTCGTCGTCTCTTTTCGCACATTCTAGTCGATATTCCTTTGCAGTTGTAAGTGGCCATTTAATGTACTCACAGTGATCTGTGTCCCCTGGTTTCCAGCGCAGGGTTTGGGTTGGGTCTTTAGTTTCCCATCGCAGTAGGTGGCTCTGGGGAGGGTGAGGGCAGCACTTACAGACTGAGGATTCAAACGCGTTACTGGGCAATACGACAAAAGGACTGATGGCCTCGTCAATCAAAGCGTAATGAAATAACAGGCTACCTGTAAGCACACTTGGCGTCAGCCGTTTTGGTTGTTATGGTCACATGGGCAACATGGCTTATACTGGCAAGTGCCTGAAAAACACACACACACACACACGTCACATGGATAGTCCAGAAACACTAGAATTGAAAATCTAGCTTTGCCCACATAAAGAATTAACCTACACCAAAATACATCCCCATTACAACGTAACCTTGACAAACGTGGATGGTCGAATTACTCAAACGATCAAACAAATCGGAAATGCTTCACCTCTCCTCGGAAACCATAGGTTGAGATGGCGTTGAGGTCCTCAAAAGTCTGGAGCTTGCTTGTTGTAAACCGTTCACATACTATTTCCATATCTTCTTTCTTCAAAAGATAAACAGTCGAAAAGAAATTGAGAAGTGAACCAAAATATGGACTTGGTGGAAGTTGTTTATTTTGCTTACATGACTCATACTCTCTCACACACACACACACACACACACACACACATCTTACCCTGATGCCAGTGCCATTGTCTTGTATCTGGATAAGTTTCAGACCCCCCTCCTTCACAGTCACCTGTATGTTGGTGGACTTGGCATCTAAACTGTAACATTACAGTGAATGCAGATGTCATATGGTGAACCAAACTGATATCTTCTCACAAACCAAATTGCAAAGACTTGGTACAGTAACTATGTAAACAATCAGCTGTCATGCGAATAGCAACTGCTGCACAGCTACAGTTAGCTATGGATATAACTCCAATATGACAAGCATTAAATCACATTGGAGTTATTGCCAAAGCTAGCTATGCTACAGATTCAGTCACCAGATGCTGAGGGGGGGGGGGGGGGGGGGGTCCAGTGCAGCAAAGTCAGGCACGCAGCTTCAACAGTACAGAAAAAGACGTGGTAGGGACCAGCAGCTTCATGCAGGACTTCCTCACGCACCTCAGCAGCCTGTATTTGACACTGTAGAGAACCTCCGTGACAGTGGCTGAGGTCCACAGCTGTCTGACCACCAACCAGGCAGTGTTAAACAAACACACGAGCAGGTGTGTGTGTGTGTGTGTGTTGGTATGAATATTTTTTTATTCATAATTCATACAAAATGTTGTTACTCATACATGCACGTCTAAAACTTTGTTACACTGTTGTATTCTCTGACATACAGACCTGGACCCAAACTAAAGACTTGTCTGGCCAACACAGACACCTATGAGGGTGTCAGTCTGACACCCAGAGATGACAGCACCCTGGCTCGTGTGACATCATCCATGTCCAAACTCATTGACCGGCTGTGCCAAAGCATGGGCAAGATATTTGGGGATTTTAGCTCTGGGATCCACAAAACTGGTGGATCTGCAAACTTGGCCTGATGCAGAAAACTCTGAAGTTTAGCATCTTACAATAACACTCCTGATCTTACTAACAATCCACACTTGTTAAAAACCCGTAAAAGCATTTAACTAAATATTATTTTCCTTATTGTGTGTGTATCTTCAGATTTTGGAGATTCAGAGGTTGATGATCTAACAAGGCAATTTCAATCTGTGATGTGGATCTGATCCCAGACCAGTGGACCATCCTGAAAGCTAGGCCCTACCAGGATCCAAAGAGCAGCGTGAAGAAGACGTCCTGGCCCGAGGTCCACAGGACGTTCAAACAACTGTGCCCTGACCTTCTTCAGCTGGTAGAGATCAGCTCAAGCCAGCGTCTAGCCCAGAAGGCCAAACTTTATGGAGCAGAGAGGAGCAAGGAAGACTGAGGACAAGGAGGAAGATAAGTCTGAACAAGACTGAAGAGGCCTGGCCTAATTTCAATCAAGCATGTGTGTGCGTGTGAGAGCGCGCGAGAGATAGAGATGTAATGGTTAGTAGTTCCGTGAGTTCTTGAGACTAGAGGTCGACCGTTTAATCGGAATGGCCGATTAATTAGGGCCGATTTCAAGTTTTCTTAACAATCGGAAATCGGTATATTTGGGCACCGATTTTTATTTTTTTATTTTTTTTTATACCTTTATTTAACTAGGCAAGTCAGTTAAGAACACATTCTTATTTTCAATGACGGCCTAGGAACGGTGGGTTAACTGCCTTGTTCAGGGTCAGATCAACAGATTTTCACCCTATCCGCTCGGGGGATCCAATCTTGCAACCTTACAGTTAACTAGTCCAACGCTCTAACCACCTGCCTCTCATTGCACTCCACGAGGAGCCTGCCTGATACACAAATGAAGTAGAAGCCAAGGTAAGTTGCTAGCTAGCATTAAACTTATCTTATAAAAACAATAATTCATAATCACTAGTTATAACACATGGTTGATGATATTACTAGTTTATCTAGCGTGTCCTGCGTTGCATATAATCGATGCTACGCTGGGGGATGATTTAACAAAAGAGCATTTGCGAAATAAGCACAATCGTTGGACGACTGTTGTTGCCGTAGGCGACGTTGTTGCCGTTGATGTCTGTTGAGGACCTGCCTTACAACAGGCCTACAAGCCTTCAGTCCAGCCTGTGTTCCTGGTGTAACTCGGGCAGTTGTTGTTGCCATCCAGTACCTGTCCCACAGGTGTGATGTTCGGATGTACCGATCCTGTGCAGGTGTTGTTACACGTGGTCTGCCACTGCGAGGACAATCAGCTGTCAGTCATGTCTCCCTGTAGCGCTGTCTTAGGCGTCTCACAGTACTACGGACATTGCAATTTATTGCCCTGGCCACATCTGCAGTCCTCATGCCTCCTTGCAGCATGCCTAAGGCACATTCACGCAGCTGAACAGGGACCCTGGGCATCTTTCTTTTGGTGTTTTTCAGTCTCAGTAGAAAGGCTTCTTTAGTGTCCTAAGTTTTCATAACTGTGACCTTAATTGCCTACCGTCTGTAAGCTGTTAGTGTCTTAACGACCGTTCCACAGGTGCATGTTCATTAATTGTTCATGGTTCAATGAACCATGAACAAGCATGGGAAACAGTGTTAAAACCCTTTACAATGAAGATTGGTGGTTATTTGGATTTTTACGAATTATCTTTGAGACAGGGTCCTGAAAAAGGGACGTTTCTTTTTTTGCTGAGTTTATGTATACATGTGTTTAATTTAACCTTTATTTAACTAGGCAAGTCAGCTATGAACAAATTCTAATTTTACAATGACGGCCTAACCCGGACGATGCTGGGTCAATTGTGCACCGCCCTATGCGACTCCCGATCACGGCCAGGGTCTTTAGTGACACCTCTAGCACTGAGATGCAGTGCCTTAGACCGCTGCGCCACTCGGGATGCCCTTTTCTTTGCGTTCTTAACTTATTCCCCCCCCTAGATAATGTGTAGAATTGCTGGAAATTATCTTTAACACTTTTTAAATGTTTCGCTCAGCCTCATGGCAAAATGTGTACCGTTAGGAAAGGATAGGAGAAAAGACAGCTAGCAGAGCAAAGGATGGGAGGAAAGGGATCAAGGGAAGGAAGCTGTCTATTCTTTATTTAATCTGTATTTAACTAACCAAGTCAGTCAAGAACAAATTCTTATTTATGTAGGGGGTACCAGTACCGAGTCAATGTGCGGGGGTACAGGTTAGTAGAGGTAATATGTACATGTAGGTAGAGGTAAAGTGATTATGCATAGATAATAAACAGAGAGTAGCAGCAGTATAAAAACAATGGGGGGGGGGGTCAATGTAAATAGTCTGGGTGGCCATTAGATTAATTGTTCAGCAGTCTCATAGCTTGGGGTTAGAAGCTGTTAAGGAGCCTTAGGGACCTAGACTTGACGCACCGGTACCGCTTGCTGTGCGGTAGCAGTCTATGACTTGGGTGACTGGAGTTTGTTTGGGCCATCTGGCACCGCCTAGTATATAGGTACTGGGCTGTACACACGACCCTCTGTAGCGCCTTACAGTCAGATGCCAAGCAGTTTCCATACCAGGCGGTGATGCAACCGGTCAGGATGCTCTCAATGGTGCTGCTGTAGAACTGAGCATCTTTTCTGTCTCCTGAGGGGGGAAAGGCATTGTCGGGCCCTCTTCTCCACTTTCTTGTTGGGCTTGGACCATGATAGTTTATTGGTCATGTAAACACCAATGAATTTGAAACTCAACCCACTCCACGACAGCCCCGTCGATGTGAATGGGGGTGTGTTCGGCCCTCCTCTTCCTGTAGTCCACAATCATCTCCTTTATCGTGCTCACCCGAGGGGCCCCTTGCGTCATCTGTGGATCTGTTGCGGCAATATGGGAATTGGAGTGGGTCTAGGATTTCCGGGATGGTGGTGTTGGTGTGAGCCATGACCAGCCTTTCAAAGCACCTCATGGCTACCGACGTGAGTGGTACAGGGCAGTAGTAATTTCGGTAGGTTACCTTCGCTTTCTTGGGCACAGGGACTATGGTGGTCTGTTGAAAGATATAGGTATTCAGACCCTTTACTCAGTACTTTGTTGATGCACCTTTGGAAGCAATTACAGTCTCAAGTCTTCTTGGGTATGATACTACAAGCTTGGCACATGTGAATTTGAGGAGTTTCTCTCATTCTTCTCTGCAGATCCTCCCAAGCTCTGTCAAGTTAGATGGGGAACGGCTTCCGTCTGGCCACTCTACCATAAAAGGCCTGATTGGTGGAGTGCTGCAAGGAACTCTGGAGCTCTGTCAGAGTGACCATCGGGATCTTGGTCACCTCCCTGACCAAAGCCCTTCTCCCCCGATTTCTCAGTTCGGCCAGGCAGCCAGCTCTAGCTCTTCTTCCATTTAAGAATGATGGCCACTATGTTCTTGGGACCTTCAATGCTGCAGAAATTTTTTGGAACCCTTCCCCAGATCTCTGCCTCGACACAATCCTGTCTTGGAGCTCTACAGACAATTCCTTCGACCTCATGGCTTGGTTTTTACATAGACAGGTGTGTGACTTTTCAAATCATGTCCAATCAATTTAATTTACCACAGGTGGACTCCAATCAAGTTATAGAAACATCAAGAATGATCAATGTTGCAGCGGTCTAAGGCACTGCATCTCAGTGCTGGAGGCATCACTACAGACACCCTGGTTCAAATCCAGGCTGTATCACAGCCAGCCGTGATTGGGAGTCCCATGACGGCCTACATTGTAAATAAGAATTTGTTCTTAACTGACTTGCCTAGTTAATTTATATTTATATATATATATATATATAGAAGATAGATTGAATGCACTGTATGTAAGGGATAATCAACAAGAGGCTTTGCGTTCTATGGAAAATAAGGAATGCCATGGAAGGTGTGTTCCACAATGCGTTAGCGGAGTAGAACTCATCTTCCACGGACTTGAACTAATTGATTAACGCATAGCCTCTCGTTGATTATCCCTTACATATACAACAGCTATAGCATAGAGCCACGAGTTGATTATCCCATTTATGCCATGGCTAGAATTCAATACATTTGCCGCTATACATTTTCTCAACATCCACTGAAGTAGCTAGCAAGTTTACTAGATCGCAACAGTAGTTACCAAACAAACAGACTTGCTAGTTTATCTAAACAAACCATCAGTCCTAGCTTGCTATTATGAAAATCTAATTCAATAATGGCAAATGTTTTCAATTCGACTTTTACTGTCAAAAGCAGTTCAAACACAGAACATGTAAGAACTAAATATAGTAAAGGAATTCTACAGTGCATTAGAGGGAAATAATGCATGCTCTAAAATAACCTTCAAACCAATCCGAAACAAGTATTCAACAATGACATGGCAAAACAGACATAAACTGGGTGGTTCGAGCCCTGAATGCTGATTGGCTGACAGCCGGTGTATATCAGACCCTATATCACAGGTATGACAAAACATACATTTTTACTGCTCTAATTACATTGGTAACCAGTTTATAATAGCAATAAGGCACCTCTGGGGTTTGTGGTATAAGGCCAATATACCACTCCGCGTTGCGTTGTACTTAAGAACAGTTCTTAGCTGTGGTATATTGGCAATATACCCCCCCTTATTGCTTAAATATACCACGGGTATGAGGCAAAACACTTGTTTACTGTTCTAATTACATTGGTAACCTGTTTATAATAGCAATACTGTACCTCTGGGGTTTGTGGTATATGGCAAATATACCACGGCTAAGGGCTACCTCCAGGCACTCCGCCGTGGATAAGAACCGCCTTTAGCCGTGGTATATTGGTCATATACCACACCCCCTGATTGATTGTAAATGCGGAAAAGGAACTACGAACGATAGGAGGAAAGAATCATCACTTGCTTTTGATAATGACTCATTTACTTTGGATCATGACAGTTTCATAAACATATCTATATAGGCATATTTACAGACGGATTTTCATTTTAAAAGTTGCAGTCTGTATTTGCACAACTGACACACACACACACTGATAAGAGTTCTATCTCCATAGAGCTAGCCAGCCAACTCGTTAAATAACGTTAGTACCATCAGACACAATTATAAACTCTTAGCTTGAACGCTAGCTAGCTACTGTTGTTAGCAATACGGCTAAGTTAACTTACCAGTTTTCAAGCAATTCTTTGATAGCATTTGCAGGACGTTGGATAACTTCTCCAGCAGCAATCCGATTAACAACGGTCTCATCGAGTCTCCGAATCACCCCGGACATACTGTTAGCTTTGATTCAGATTGTGAATATTATCAGAAGTAACACAAATAGCTGCTTAAATGGGACACCCTTACTTAATAAGAGTAGCTAGCTTAACATCCTACCACCATCACAACATGTTGTTAAAAGCGCGGGGGAGAGTGAGGGGTTCGATTAATCTCGCCAGTGCGCCCGTTGAGCCGTGTGCACCGGCTGAAAGTTGATTGCATTCGATTTGGAACCGGGCTGCCTCCCGGACGTGAGCCAGGTAACCCGCTCTGTCCGAGACCGAGGTCGCCTCAAAACATAAGTGAAGTAATTATTAAGCAATAATTAAGTAATTCGTAGGATTCTGTTTTCCCATGAAACAGTGACATCTGCCTTCACAATAAAAACTAGTTGGAAAAAGCATATATTTATTTTATGGAAAAGAGATGTATGTTTCTGGACGATGCACCAATACTGCCTTGTTGACAAAATAACGGAGTGGTGTCACTTACTGCTTTCGCCCGATGATGTGACCGGATTTTTGCCCGGTTCAACCTGG
Organism: Oncorhynchus mykiss; assembly: GCF_057628025.1. Taxonomy (NCBI): domain Eukaryota; kingdom Metazoa; phylum Chordata; class Actinopteri; order Salmoniformes; family Salmonidae; genus Oncorhynchus; species Oncorhynchus mykiss. The sequence continues at coordinate 64,573,565 of NC_143022.1, forward strand.
GCCAGTGTAAAATAACTCCCTGTGTCAAATCTCTTCTATTCAACCCCATGATTGGCTGTTCCTAAAAACAAGTCAACTGTAGCAGCCAATAGGGATTAGGGATAGGGATTGCTGTAACAAATCGCGAGTGCCTGTGTTTCCTGTGATACAATGCTACTTTTGGTTTAGATTACTACTAGTGTGCATTATCATTATCAAAACATTTATTTTATATTTAGCTGCTATGAAAATTGCCACAGTGCTGTCAATCTGCTGGAGATTAACATCTAATCATTTACATAATAATCATACCAAAAATAAAATCCTTATTTTTTGGTGTCATATATTTTATATTAGTAAAACATGTTTTGTGGTAAAACAACAACAACAACAGTATTTACACTTTTGAGCCACAGCAAGGTCATATTTTGGGTTCCGGCAGCATGACATGGATGGGATAGAATGCTGTGAGCAGTGCATCAGGAGGGTGGCGCTGTTTGGTCACCAAGACCAGGCTGAACTTCTCAATGCGGTCCAGCATGAACTCAGTTCTGGCATACTGAGGACCATCTGTGGAGCGCACCAGGCTTAGGTACCTACCGGGAGACGACATACCTTGATATCAATCTCGCAATGAGAGGGCGCAGCCTTGCATTTTTTTTATGTCTTACATCACCACTTAAATGTAAAGAAAATCTAACTACAACTGAGAAAGGTTCATATTGAGATGATCTATGCGCTGGCAGTAAGCGCTTGGTACTGTACCTCTCTTCTTGCAGGAGCTCCTTGTTCATCAGCTGCTCACTCAGCCCTGGGTTCACCTGGTCTAGCTGGTTCTGTACACTCTCAAACAAGTCCACCTCCATCATGTTAATAACCAAGGGTTTTCCGAACCTGCAGACAGGATTACATCAGAACAGCCTTTCTATTCATACATACATTTATCTGTGTCCTTATTCACTTCTTTATTTATACAAAAACAATATTTTTTGTGACATATTTACTGTTGGCAATTCAAATGAGCAGCCCGACCCTGAATTTGATATACATTAAGGTTTTACAGCAAACTCTTAAAAACACTTCTTACACCTGCTGCTGTCGTTGATGTGCATAACTCAAATTTAGGCTTAGGCTGCTCATTGCCGGCACCCCTGTAATATCTCTCTCTCACACCTGATGGCCCCCAGTAGAGCGAGTCTCAGTTTGTCAGGCTGCATGTCTCCAGGGTGCAAGGCGTCCAGGTAGTTAGTGTCTCTGTAGCGTAGAAATGTGGCAGCCTGACCATAGGTATCCACAAGCAGGGGCCACCTAACATCAGATACACAGCCAGTGTGGATAAACTTAATTAACTGAATCTAATGTTAAATTGTAAACAGAGCAATTAGCTAAATACAGAGAGATGAACAACCTGTTTGCGTTTTGTTTGAGCAGCTAACCTGAGGGCAAAAAGTCATACTGAAGTGAGTAAGTAATTATTATAATTTTTTTACCTGCCATCCTGCTTGATCTTGCCGCCTACATCTTTAATAAGAACTTCCTCAAGGTCACGAACCGGGCAACGAACCCCACCACGGTCCAGGACAGCATCTTAGTTCACATAAACACACACTGTGAGAATATTACATTTTGTGTTGCTTCAGGGAAAGGTGTGTTTGTTTGTCTCTGTGTCTGTGTGTGTGTGTGTTTGTGTGGGGGGGGGGTGTACCTGCATGTGTGTGTGCGTGTGACATTACATACCACCACCAGACTGCTCTCTCAGTGTCAGCTTGGCAAGGGATAGTTTCCCTGCAGCCTCATGAGCTGCTATTTGAGCTTTCGCCAACACATCTTCAGCTTCATGAACCAACTTTACACACGCACGCGCACACACACACACACACACACACACACACACACACACAACCAGTACTGAGACAATACATACATCAGTACTGAGACAATACAACTTTAGTAGTGTGCTAAAAAAGTACAGTGACTACCAGCAAGGTGACTTTAGCCTGCTCCTCCATACCCTTCCTCACACATGTATCATGTTCTGTGATCCTCTTATTCAGCTCAACGAAGGCCTTCTGCAGCTATATACACACACAGAGCGAGTGACGTCAGGGTGATGAAAGGGACATTTTCCCTGTTCATCTTGGAACTATTGATTCAAGATGTGTCTTACCTCTCTTTGGCATCGCTCATGCTCTTTCTGGAGCTGATCCACCTCCTCTTTCAGGCTGAGGGAAAACACAGGCCATTTTTGGTTTGCACGTTTGCACTGTTTCCTCCTATCAGTGAACAATGTGTGGGGAAATCATGTCAGCTATCCTCTCTATCTGTCCTCAACTCAGCAAAAGTGACTATGCAGGACTGGCCTGATGACGTGACTTAACAGGACTGACGTGCCTTTGTGTTGAAGGAGAGGGGAAGTAGATAGATATAAACATATTACATATAGTACAAATAATGTGTGCACACAACATCTGATCTCTGGCCAAGCTATTCAGTTTCTCTTACTGTTCTGGCTAAATTGTGAATCTTACCCTGTTGTCTATGCTGTATGCATGAGACATTACCTAATTAGACTATGTTTGGGAGCATAGGGTTGCGTTTTGAGAGTGTCATTCTCTACGAAAGGTTTCTGTTTTGAGTGGGAGGGGTTGAACACTTGGGTGTGACTCTTACCGGTCAGTCTCCGCCTCGTTCTGCTTTTCCTCTTCCTCCGCCCTCCTCTGTTCCTCTGCCTTCATCTTCGACAGCATGGAGTCAGTGGCACTCAGATCCCAGTTCTGTAAAGTGGCAACCACAGCCTCTTCAGAAGCCACCTGGAACATGTCCACAAACACATAAGCCCAAACATGGCTTGTAAAAACGCAATTACACAGCCACCCTCTGTATCTGTCTCTCTCATTCACACACACACACACACACACACACACACACACACACACACACACACACACACACACACACACACACACAAAGAACCCTGACTATTGCCTATGCGCGCACACAGTCACTCATACCTGCTCTGGAGTGCTACCATCATCTGCATGGGTCCTCGGGTCTGCCCCAAGCTGTAGAAGAGTCTGCACTGCCCCAAGATGGCCTCCAAACGCAGCTCTGTAGATTGGAGTCCGTCCAAATGCACCCTATTAACAAAAAAAAACACTTCCTGACATACTTCTGCAATTGCTTAGGCCTTAGGTATGTACATTTAACTCCAATACTCAGAAAGATATATTTAGCTGTTTGCCTGCTGGAGAAAGTTTGTGGAAGACAAATACTTTCAAAGAAAGGGTTTAAGTCACATCATGTTTTTATTTAACCAGGCAAGTCAGTATTGAACAAATTCTTATTTACAATGACGGGGAGGGAACAGTGGGTTAACTGCCTTGTTCAGGGGCAGAACGACAGATTTTTACCTTGTCAGCTCAGGGATTTGATCTAGCAATTTTTCAGTTACTGGCCCAACACTCTAACCACTAGGCTAACTGCCTATCAATAGATGTGAACAGTCGTGGCCAAAAGTTTTGAGAATTACACAAATATTAATTTCCACAAAGTTTGTTGCTTCAGTGTCTTTAGATATTTTTGTCAGATGTTACTATGGAATACTGAAGTATAATTACAAGCATTTCATAAGGGTCAAAGGCTTTTATTGACAATTACATGAAGTTGATGCAAAGAGTCAATATTTGCAGTGTTGACCCTTCTTTTTCGAGACCTCTGCAATCCACCCTGGCATGCTGTCAATTAACTTCTGGGCCACATCCTGACTGATGGCAGCCCATTCTTGCATAATCAATGCTTGGAGTTTGTCAGAATTTGTGTGTTTTTGTTTGTCCACCCGCCTCTTGAGGATTGACCGATGGCTGATGGTAGCGCTCACCTTGTCTTCTCCACACAAGCTTTTCTTTGGATGCCCCAAACAATCAGAAAGGGGATTCATCAGAGAAAATGACTTTACCCCAGTCCTCACCTGGTTGACAGAGGAAGAACAATGATTCCAAGCACCACCCTCCTTTTAAAGCTTCCAGTCTGTTATTCAAACTCAATCAGCATGACAGAGTGTTCTCCAGCCTTGTCCTCGTCAACACTCACACCTGTGTTAACGAGAGAATCACTGACAAGATGTCAGCTTGTTCTTTTGTGGCAGGGCTGAAATGCAGTGGAAATGTTTTTTTGGGATTCAGTTAATTTGCATGGCAAAGAGGGACTTTGCAATTAATTGCAATTAATCTGATCACCCTTCATAACATTCTGGAGTACATGCAAATTTCCATCATACAAACTGAGGCAGCAGACTTTGTGATTATTCATATTTGTGTCATTCTCAAAACTTTTTAGCCACGACTGTATGTTTGTGTGTGTCAGTGGGAATGGGTGGGTGAGGTAAGACACTCACTCTCATCTGACCAAGAGCTAATATTTCTGTTCGTGCTGCATTCTCTCACCCGTGTGTTTATGTCCGCACCCCTTTCCACCAATAAGGTGATGACTTCCGGCTGACCCCCACCTGCTGCTTCTGATACTGCTGTGTTGCCATTGGCATCTGTGATGTTAATCATGAAAAGTTGGTTTAGCAGCCGCTGGCGTTTGCCTGCTTCATCCAACCCAAGGCCACGCTTTGTGTCCCTATCAGAGACCTAGACAAGGACCAGTGCATCTATTAATCTTTGTCATGTCTTCATTACTTGTCCACACAGATCTCACAGATATCACATATCAGTCTCACCTCCTTCAAAATTGCTAACACTTCCTCTGCCTCTCCATCGAACGCTGCTTCCAGAAGTCGAGTTCGCAGAAGCTGCTCTTCCTTCTTCCCCTTTCTCTCGTCCTCCTCCTTCTTCCTTTTCCACTCCGCCTCTTCCTGTTCTCTTCGTACTAGTGCCACAAAAGCCTGCAGGCCAATCAAAACACACCTTTCAGGGTACACACACTTCTCATTTTCAGAAACAATGACATTACATTGATTGTAGACTACAACACACTCAAGCACACTCAAGGATGCTATTTGAAAGAAGAACAAACAAAGGAGGAGATCTGAGTCAACGTGTAATGCCAAGAGTTCTATTACTCATGATTTCAAATTTCAATATGTTGATATACTTTATAAATCCAAACCTAACACTGTCATTTTCATATAATGCCATTTTCATACACTGTCATTTTCATACACTGTCATTTTCATATAATTAGCTAACCTCTTTCTCCAAGCGATCCATAAGGTCTTCATAGTCCTGTTTTTCCTTCTGTCTCCGAACCCGCTCTCGCCTGGCCAGCAGGCCTCGGGTGGCCCGCTGGATGGTCACTGCAGCTAGCTCCTCTGGAGTCAGCTCTACATCTACAACAACAATAAACATGCATACAGTGAGTACAAACAAGTCCCTGTTATTTCACTTTAGTTTCGATTTGCACCTTTTCTATTTAGTTTTAGTTGTCTAAAAATATTTCTATTTCCTTTTTATATTATTTAGTTTCAGTTTTAGTGTTAGCTGCAGAAAGCATGCGTGGTAGGCTTGTAACCACTTGTGTCTGTGTTTTTTACTTCCCTTATTGCACCTCGGGGGCAGTAATACATAAGATGATGGGTAAGGTTAGGTTAGGTTTCAATTATAAAGTAAATCTCAATATGACTTGGATTTAAAAGGAATAGCGTTGCGAATGGTGCAAAAAAATATGTTGGAAGGAAACAATCCAATGCTTTTTAACTGTAGTAGTACATGTAAGAAGAACCAAGTTAGATAGCTAGACAATTTTTCCCCTATTAGCTAGTGATAGCTAGGCCTATTTGAAACATCGCCTTCTCCTGGCTGCATTTACCCTGTATCTGGCTTATAAACCCAAAAGCTTGAAAACCCAACTCGACCCCATTCGATTTTCCCCCAAAGTTTCGAGAAAATAACTCAAACTGGACATAATTCATGATAGTTTTTATTTAATTTAGTTTTGGGAATCAAAGTTAATCGTTTCAGTATAGTTTAGCCTCAGTACAGATTCATTGTATTGTCTTTGTCCGTCAAGGTTTGTTGAACCAGATAAGTTAGAGAACATATTCTCTTTTACAATAACAACCTGACAAGAGTAACAAAGCAAAGCCACAGACTCACACAACAACACCCGTGCAGTATACATAAGATTGTACAGTCGACTTTACAGCCTAATCCTATCTGTACGGCCCAAATATTTGTTTAACCTGGAGGATTCCGTTTCTTTGTGCTGCTCAGTATGTTGAACTTGACGACAGCTATTTCTAGTTTTTATTATTATAATTTCCCATATAGGCCTATATGTTTAATAAACACAGCGCATTCGGAAAGTATTGAGAGCCCTTCACTTTTTCCACATTTTGTAACGTTAGACCCTTATTCTAAAAATGGATCAACATCCCTCAACAATCTACACACAATACCCCATAATGACTAAGATTTTTTTTTGTTATAAAAAAATGTAAATACACAAAAACTGAAATATTATATTTGCATAAGTATTCAGACCCTTTACTCAGTACTGTGTTGAAGCACCTTTGGCAGCAATTACAGCTTTGAGTCTTCTTGGCTATGACACTACAAGCTTGGCACTGCTGTATTTGGGGAGTTTCTCTCATTGTTCTCTGCAGATCCTCTCAAGCTCTGGAAGGTTGGATGGGGAGCGTCGCTGCACAGCTATTTTCAGGCCTCTCCAGAGATGTTCGATCGGGTTCAAGTCCAGGCTCTGGCTGGACCACTCAAGGAAGCCACTCCTGTGTTGTCTTGGCTGTGTGCTTAGGGTCGTTGTCCTGTTGGAAGGCAAACCTTCATCCCAGTCTGAAGTCCTGAGCGCTCTGGAGCAGGTTTTCATCAAGGATTTCTCTGTACTTTGCGCCGTTCATCATTCCCTCAATCCTGACTAGTCTCCCAGTCCCTGTCGCTGAAAAACATCCCCACAGCATGAGCATGATGCTGCCACCACCATGCTTCACCGTGGGAATGGTATAGGCCAGGTGACGTGACGCTTGGCACTCAGGCCAAAGAGTTCTATCTTGGTTTCAACAAAAGGGCCGCGGCTTTTGTGGAGCGATGGGTAACGATGCTTCGAGGGTGACTGTTGACGTGTGCAGAGCGTCCCTGGTTCGCGCACAGGTCGGGGCGAGGGGACGGACGTAAAGTCTATACTGTTACATATAGACAGATGTGTGCCTTTCCAAATCATCTCAAATCAATTGAATTTACCACAAGTGGACTCCAATCAAGTTTTAGAAACATCTCAAGAATGATCAAAGGAAACGGCATGCACCTGAGCTCAATTTTGAGTCTCATAGCAAAGGGTCAGAATACTTATGTAAATAAGTTATTTGTTTCTAAAATCCTGTTTTCAATTTTTCATTATCAGGTATTGTGTGTAGATTGATGAGGATTTTCTTTTTATTTAATCCATTTTAGAATAAGGCTGTAACGTAACAAAATGTTGAAAAAGTGAAGGGGTCTGAATATTTTCCAAATGCACTGTATATGGTTTATAAATGTTTATTTAAGTTGATGCATTTATCCAAAAGATTTGTATTAAATGGAAATAATATACTGTACATAAAAGGAATGTAGGCCTAGTATTTCATACCATCTCATGAATACCATCTGAGAGCAACATCTGAAAAGGCTTTCAACATAATTGCTCTTTTGTTAACTAAAGGAGTACGGCAACAGCTGTCAAAGCTATGAATCCCGCTCTATGATATGTAGTGAGGCAATTATCTATGTACTGAAGACAACTTAATTTTACATGTTCTACAGCAGGGTTCCCCAAAATCGCGGCCCGCTGTGAATTTGGCATACCGGTGGTTTTATTTGCCCCCCCCACAAGTTTTATGAGAAAAAAAAAATGTAGAAAATAAGAAATTGGTTATTTTATCATTTTATTGTGGGAGTGATGGGGACATTTTCATTGTTGGACATAAAATAACGTAAAAACACCAGGAAATCAGCTCCAATGGATTTTAATTTTGAAAATCTGTTCCCAAAGTTCCCACGAATAACAGAGAGACGTTTTGGGCTCCCGAGTGGCGCAGCGGTCTAAGGCATTGCATCTCAGTGCTAGAGGCGTCACGACAGACACCCTGGTTTGAATCCAGGTTGTATCACAACCGGCCATGATTGGGAGTCCCATACGGCGGTGCACAATTGGCCCAACGTCGTCCAGGTTTGGCCGGTATAGGCTGTCATTGTAAACAAGAATTTGTTCTTAATTGACTTGCCTAGATAAATAAAGATAAAAAATAAAAAATGTGATTGTATACAAATCATAAAAATTAATAATAATTCATTTATATAGCACTTTTCTACCAACTGAGGTACTAAAAGCGCTTTACATAGTAGGGGGAAACTCACCTCATCCACCATCAATGTGTAGCACCCAACTCATTGATGCACGGTGACCATTTTTGTGCCAGAACTCTCACCACACATCAACTATCAGGTGTAGAGAGAGGTGAGGAGTGATATACGCCAATTAGGAATGAGGGGGATGATTAGATGGCCATGATGGAATGTGGCCAGGTTGGAAATTTTGCCATGACACCAGGGCGTACTCTTACAATAAATCCCATTGGGATTTTGAATGACCACAGAAAGTCAGGACACCCATTTTAACGTCCCATCCGAAAGACGGCACCCTGCACAGGTCAATGTTTCCAAATGTAATCAAGGTTTTTGTCACTTTCACTGATGGAATGAGGAGACCAAGGTGCAGCGTGGTAGGCGTACATCTTTCTTTTATTAAATAACACCGAAAAAAATAAATAAATACAAACCGAACGTAAAGCTATATGCAGTGCAGAAAGCAACTACACAAAAACAAGATCCCACAAACTAAAGGTGGAAAAAGGCTGCCTAAGTATGATCCCCAATCAGAGACAGCGATAGACAGCTGCCTCTGATTGGGAACCATACCCGGGCAACAAAGAAATAGAAAAACTAGAATGCCCACCCAAATCACACCCTGTGCTAACCAATGAGAGAAATAAAAGGCTCTCTAAGGTCAGAGCGTGACAGTTTTAGTCAAATATTATTTCTGTTTAGGCTTCTTGCGGTAAATTTGCAGTCTAAATGTTTTATTTTTTATTATGTTTCGCCCCCGATCATCCGCTCAATAAAAAATGTGATTGCGGCTGAATGTAGTTGATGATCCCTTCTCTATAGTTCCTACTGCTCCCATGTGTGCCTTGGGTGGTGCCTGCAGGAAACAATGAGGGATTGTTTTCAAGCTTGCATAATTTCCTTTGACCACATCAGACTCCCTTGGGTGTAATGAAGAGTAACAGACAGTTGTGTAATGTAAGCAATGTGTTCATTCATCTGAACTCCAGGGTGGTTTATGAATGTGTGATTGCACACTGTCCCCGGTAAGAAGAACACAGCCGATCCTAGGGAAAATGTATTATTCTCTCCTTTTTTTCCCACCCCTTTTTCATGGTATCCAATTGGTAGTTACAGTCTTGTCTCATCGCTGCAACTCCCGTACGGACTCGGGAGAGGCGTGCGTCCTCCGAAACACAACCAAGCCACACTGCTTCTTGACACAATGCCCACTTAACCCGGAAGCCATCCGCACCAATGTGTCGACGGAAACACCATACACCTAGCAACCATGTCAGCGCCCAGCCAGCCACAGGAGTCACTAGTGCGCAATGGGACAAGAACATCCCTGCCGGGCCAAACCCTGCCCTAACTAGGACGACGCTGTGCCAATTGTGCGCTGTCCCATGAGTCTCCCAGTCGCGGACGGCTGCAACAGAGTCCGGACTCTAGTGGCACAGCTAGCACTGCAATGCAGTGCCTTAGACCACTGCACCACTCTGGAGGCAATTATTATTCTCTTCTGGTCGAGTCCTAACTTGAGATGAGCATGCTTAACTGGCTTTCTCATAAATCAAGCAACACAATATAGTCTATCATGCCCTGAGCGACAGCAGCTTTTTAGATCTCAGGGAAGTATCCTGTCACCAATGTACCTCAGCCAACATACTACGGGCGAGTTTCATTAGACACACAGATCTCAACTGATGACTAAGGCCTAGGTATATGAGGACAATCAAATCAGCACTTCTTTACATTGTTGCAATGGAAGTAAGCTAAAGGTAAATTGACTAATTTGGCATGATAAGAATGAGCAATGCAGAGCAGTACTTTTCTTTGGTGGTTGCACTGTCTTGGCACTGGCAGAGGTGTTACGTCTTGTCTTGGCAGCAGCAGCTTTGCCTTTGGACTGGCCACCCTGGGTCACACCAGTGCTCTGTCTGCGCTGGGGGGAGGCACCTTCCAGAGCACAAACAAAGAGGGGAAATTAGACTACACATTAAGCGGAAGAGAAACACATCTCTATGTACAGACGGCCGACACATTTAATGTGATGGTAACCAAAACCAATTAACCAAAACATGTACCATCACAAGTTTAGGTACATACTTAAATGTTTTTACAGCAAAGTAAAGTAATGAAACAGGCAGGGAGCAGGTCTCGAACCCTCGACCTTCTAGCCCGAGGTCCGACGCGCTATCGACTGTGTCGATTTCCATAAACCCAGGGTAGTTACACTAATTTAATGTTACTTTGTGTTTAAAATGGGCTGGAGATATTGGTAACTTGTTAACTTTAATTAATATAAAGCCTATTAAACAGCTTCAACCTCCAATTGTTTTGCATCTTCATTTCAGACAACAACATTTTACTTAGGCCTAAAATACTTTCATATTCGGGAGTCAGATCCCCAATGGCTAACGTCGTTAGACACCTCGACTTGAAGTTGAATTCCAATGCTATTCATGGTTGCATACCTGCCTCTGATGATTGGACTGCTCCCTTCGACCGTGCCATGGTTCCAGTTTTCCCTGAGCTTTTAGTACTACGTGAACTCATATTTTGTCCAAATAATATTTCGAAGAACCAGCCTAGAAGCCCATTACTCTAGTACAATTAGCCAAAAATAGATTATGGTTTCAAACCTACGCAATTTAGCTGTTGGATTCACAATCCCTTCCTGAACGCTCACTGGTCACCATGGTAACACTTGCGCGGCTTGGTCTCACACGAAGGTAAAATAGAAATAGAATGTGTTTGTCAACGTTCAAGTCAATAGGCGCGTTCTAGCGGATGTCTTTTGTCAACTCCGTAACCATTCTTGGTCAACGCCTTTCAAAGTGTGTTGCATTTTCAAAGTGTGTTGTATTGTCTGACTTGCGCCTACCAATTACTGTATACACTGAGTGTACAAAACATTAGGAACACCTTCCTAATATTCAGTTGCACCCCCCTTTTGCCCTCAGAACAGCCACAATTCGTTGGGCATGGACTCTACAAGATGTCGAAAGCGTTCCACAGGGATGCTGGCCCATGTTGACCCCAATGCTTCCCACAGTTGTGTCAAGTTTGATGAATGTCCTTTGGGTGGTGGACCATTCAAACACACAGGAATCTGTTTAGCGTGAAAAACCCGGCAGTATTGCAGTTCTTGACACACTCAAACCGTTGCGCCTGGCACCTACTACCACATCCCGTTCAAAGGCACTTAAACCTTATTAACAAATATCAACAAACAAAAGAGGAATAGTCACATGCAAATAAGCATACATACAAACTATTTACATTGCCAGGAATCATAAACAAACAAATCATATTCATTAATAATACAACAAGTTTTAATTGCATTTTTGTTTGAATTAGACCATTTGCATTTGTGAGTATGAAACGTACCTAATATTATTAGCAGTTTTATTAAATATACTACATCTTTATCAATGTCAGAATTTCTTAAATAAATCATTATATCAAAACCATTAAATAGTACAACCGGTCCTATTTTTTTGTAACAAAATTCTGTATGTCAATCCCAAAAATTATACTATAAATACAGGTTAAAAAATCAAATGCAAAATGGTCTCCTTCTCCATTCCACAGAAATCACATTTATAATCAATATTCAGCTTGAATCTTTCCAAAACACGTTTCACAGGATAAATTCTATGTAACATTTTAAATGAAACTTCCTTTACCTTGTTACTGATACAATATTTGTTAGCAATTTTCCATGCTTTCCCCCATGTTATATCACCATAGATATTTGACCAAAAGAATTGTAGTATCACAAACAATATTCCTAATCTGTTTATTACTACATTTATCTTTGATGTTAATGTTGCCAATGAACATATTTTAATGTAAATATATGTTACTTACATCAACCACAGAGGAATTTAAAAGAGATACAACCCCCCTTGGAATCGCATCAAAAACAATTGCATATTCTTTCGGGGTTATTGGAATTTTTAATTTATCAAGAAATTCCCCATATGAGAGTAGATATCCATCCTCATTCAGTAACTGACCAACCAAAATAATTTTATTCTCAAACCAGTTACGAAAAAAATAGACTTATTTTTAAATCGTAGATCTTTGTTGTTCCATAGATAGTATCTGTGAGGCGGGGGAAAAAACAATTTATTTTATTTTATTTTACCTTCATTTAACTAGGCAAGTCAGTTAAGAACAAATTCTTGTTTTCAATGATGAACAGTGGGTTAACTGCCTTGTTTCCAAGCTAAAATCGCCTGCAAGTGACATCAATAAGGGCTTTAGCTACTCCAGGGAGTGATGTGCAGCCTCTCGTTGAGTAAGTAAAGTTGAAGGGTGACCGGGGGACTTCAGGCTGTCATATAATATATCCTTATAACTTCCTCTGTGTGCAAGTTTAAAATTATCGGTTCAATGACATACATATTGTGCACTATAAGCAATTATTGTTATCATGATTGTCCTCAAATATTTTTTTTGTTTTTTTTCAAAGAGATTTTTCTATTCACTATCATGGGGGGATTCTGTTTTCTGCTAATAATGCCGTAACGCGGCCTTGAACCGCCGTGGCTTCATTGAGAGGGGTCAGTCGTTCTCCCCTGGCGCCAACGTGTAGACTGCATGAACTTTAGAAAAATCACGCGATCAAAGGTCATGAAGTTTTGACTGTAGTCGACTGCAAGTTTCTGCAGTTGCTCTTCAATTCAATTCAAGGGGCTTTATTGGCATGGGAAACATATGTTAACATTGCCAAAGCAAGTGAAGTAGGTCATATATATAAAAGTGAAATAAACAATAAAAAATAACAGTAAGCATTGCACTCACAGAAGTTCCAAAATAATAAAGACATTACAAATGTCATATTATGTATATATATATATAGTGTTGAACGATTGGCAAATGGTCAAATTACAAAAGGGAAATTAAATAAACGTAAATATGGGTTGTATTTACAATGGTGTTTGTTCTTCACTGGTTGCCCTTTTCTTGTGGTAACAGGTCACAAATCTTGCTGATGTGATGGCACTGGTATTTCACCCAGTAGATATGGGAGTTTGTCAAAATCGGTTTGTTTTCAAATTCTTTGTGGATCTGTGTAATTTGAGGGAAATATATGTCTCTAATATGGTCATACATTTGGCATAAGGTTAGGAAGTGCAGCTCAGTTTCCACCACATTTTGTGGGCAGTGTGCGCATAGCGTGTCATCTCTTGAGAGCCAGGTCTGCCTACAGCGGCCTTTCTCAATAGCAAGGCTATGCTCACTGAGTCTGTACATAGTCAAAGCTTTCCTTAAGTTTGGGTCAGTCACAGTGGTCAGGTATTCTGTCACTGTGTACTCTCTGTTTAGGGCCAAATAGCATTCTAGTTTGCTCTGTTTTTTTGTTAATTCTTTCCAATGTGTCAAGTAATTATCTTTTTGTTTTCTCATGATTTGGTTGGGTCTAATTTTGTTGCTTTCCTGGGGCTCTGTGGGGTCTGTTTGTGTTTGTGAACAGAGCCCCAGAACCAGCTTGCTTAGGGGACTCTTCTCCAGGTTCATCTCTCTGTAGGTGATGGCTTTGTTATGGAAGGTTTGGGAATCTCTTCCTTTTAGGTGGTTGTACAATTGAACGTCTCTTTTCTAGATTTTGATCATTAGCGGGTATCAACCTAATTCTGCTCTGCATGCATTATTTGGTGTTTTACATTGTACACAGAGGATATTTTTGCAGAATTCTGCATGCAGTCTCAATTTGGTGTTTGTCCCATTTTGTGAATTCTTGATTGGTGAGCAGACCCCAGACCTCACAACCATAAAGGGCAATGGGTTCTATAACTGATTCAAGTACTTTTAGCCAGATCCTATTTGGTATGTCGAATTTTATGTTCCTTTTGATGGCATAGAAGGCCCTTCTTGCCTTGTCTCTCAGATCGTTCACAGCTTTATGGAAGTTACCTGTGGAGCTGATGTTTAGGCCAAGGTATGTATAGTTTTTTGTGTGCTCTAGGGCAACGGTGTCTAGATGGAATTTGTATTGGTGGTCCTGGTGACTGGACCTTTTTTGGAACACCATTATTTTGGTCTTACTGAGAAATACTGTCAGGGCTCTTCACCAACTTCATCCTGCAGCCATTGCCTGGGTAGCCTAGTGGTTAGCGTGTTGGGCTAGTAACTGAAAGGGCTAGTAACCGAAAGGTTGCAAGTTCAAATCCCCAAGCTGACAAGGTACAAATCTGTCGTTCTGCCCCTGAACACCCACTGTTCCTAGGCTGTCATTGAAAATAAGAATTTCTTCTTAACTGACTTGCCTAGTTAAATAAATAAAAATAAATTGTGGGAGGCTCTATTGTCAACCATTCATTAGCTACCTTGATCCAAACTATATATTTTTAATTTACTGTTCCATATTTTATTTAACTTGTTGTCTTATGTATGCATTTGTTCTGGCGTCTTGTATAGAATACTATCCTAGTAGCAGTCAGATATTTACAATTTGCAGTATTCTGTTGTCTTGTATAGAATACTATCCTAGTAGCAGTCAGATATTTACAAACGAGGCTAGTATTTTGCCAAGAATCTACCTAACTTGCTAGCTACTTACCTACCTAGATGATATTAGAAGCATACCCTTATTTTACCAAATCCTCTTCTCCGTCAGCCGGTGGAGGTTTATATTTCATCCCATAGAATGTCTGCCAACTATATGAACAAGGTGAAATCTATTTTAATTCATGGTGTCAGAAGGCACTGCTGTATTAAAGCAATTCAAAACTAACTTGTTGGCATGTTCTGTTGAGGATTCAAATCCCAATTTAACTAATTGCAGAATGTATCCATAATTATGAATGAATAAGCATATTTATTTGACAAGAATGCACCTAGTCACACATCAATCCCGTCAAACACCTAAACTCCAACAATGACATTGTTTTAAATAAATTGAAATAGTAAACAATGCATAAATATGCCTTTTATACATAACATATAAACATCTGACTTGAAGTAAAGATTACATTTACTTAAATTATCAAAAATATCTTCCCAACTATTTTGCAATCTGTATGGCACAGCTGTCAACATCCTGGTTCTTAAATTAAACTGGTATATTTTCCTATTTATACTATACTTGTTCCCCCCCAGTTTTGATTAGGCAGACAGGCCAGTTCCCTACCTCCTTCTACTGCCACCTGCCTTCTCCATTTTTGGGGTAGTGCTGTAATCAATTGGTTGTAATCTTGGACTGACCAGACCTTCCCATGTAATTCCGATAGCTCCATGAAATACATAATTCTACCACTCCAATTTACAATATAATTTAAAAACAGAATAGCCTTCTCAAACAAATTTTCCATAAATACAAATATTTTATCAACCAGCACATTTGAGTTCAATCATAATATTTGTTGTAATATTTGTTCTATCTTTTCTGGGGGATGAATTTGAAATTGTAACCATCTCTGCATTGCTTGTTTGAAAAAGTGAGATACTTTGAACAGGGTTTCATTTTCAATTAATCGAAAATGAGACATGGCAATCTGCACAAAGCAAAAAGGCCATTTTTAAACAAGGGATGAGCTTTCCTTAGTAATCTACTTGGGAACAATTTTGGATTCAAGTAAAGCTTTTGTATAAGTGAAGCTTTTAGAGAGAGCTTTAGTGCTTCTATATTTACTCATCTCAGCCCACCCAGTTTATATTCATTATACAGATATGCACGCTTCATCTTGTCTGGTTTAGCATCCCAGAAGAAGCAACAACAACAAAAAAGTATGAACCATCCGGAGTGGGCAGTGCCATAAATAAGTGAGTAAACTGAGATATGACTAAGGAGTTAATCTGTGTCATTTTTTACATAAATAGTACCTCTCAATAGTTGCAGGACTTTGTCTATTTTTCTTAGTTTTCAATTGAAATTCATTGTGTAGAGCTAATTTATATATTTTGTGATATGAATACCAAGTTCAGTGCATTCAGAAAGTATTCAGACCCCTTCCCTTTTTCCACAATGATTAAATTATTTTTTCCCTCATCAATCTACACACAATACCCCATAATGACAAAGTGAAAAGTTTTTTAGAAATTTTAGAAAATTTATTAAATATAAAAAACAGAAATACCATATTTACATAAGTATTCAGACCCTTGCTATGAGACTCGAAATTGAGCTCTGGTGTATCCTGTTTCCATTGATCACCCTTGAGATGTTTCAACAACTTGATTGGAGTCCACCTGTGGTAACTTCAATTGATTGGACATGATTTGGAAAGGCACACGCCTGTCTATATAATGTTCCACAGTTGACAGACCAAAGACCAAGCCATGAGGTCGAAGGAATTGTCCGTAGAGCTCCGAGGCAGGATTGTGTCGAGGCACGGAACTGGGGAAGACTACCTAAAAAAAGTCTGCAGCATTGAAGGTCCCCAAGAACACAGTGGCTGCTATCATTCTTAAATGGAAGAAGTTTGGAAACAGCAAGACTCTTCCTAGAGCTGGCTGCCTGGCCAAACTGAGTAATCGAATGGAGAAGGAAGGTAGGTGTGCCTCAAGGAGGTGACCAAAAACCCAATGGGGTTTCCAGAGTTTATCTGTGGAGATGAATGAACCTTCTAGAAGGACAACCATCCTGCAGTACTCCACCAATCAGGCCTTTATGGTAGAGTGGCAAGACGGAAGCCACTCCTTAGTAAAAGGCACACGACAGCCCGCTTGGAGTTTGCTAAAGGACTCTCAGACCATGAGAAACAAGATTCTCTGGTCTGATGAAATCAAGGCTGAAGTCTTTGGATTGAATGCCAAGCGTGGAACCTGGCACCATCCCCACAGTGGAGCATGGTGGTGGCAGCATAATGCTGTGGGGATGTTTCTCAGCAGCAGGGATTGGGAGACTATTCAGGACCAAGGGAAAGATGAACGGAGCAAAGTACAGAAAGATTATTGATGAAAACCTGCTCCAGAGCACTCATGACCTCAGACTGGGGCGAAGGTTCACCTTCCAACAAGACAACGACACTAAGCACACAGCCAAGACAAGTAGGGGGTGGCTTCAAGACAAGTCTCTGAATGTCCTTGCGTGTCCCAGCCAGAGCCCAGACTTGAACCCGATCTAACATCTCTGGAGAGACCTGAAAATAACTGTGCAGCGACGCTCCTCAGCCAACCTGACAGAGCTTGAGAAGATCTGCAGAGAAGAATGGGAAGACTCCCTAAATACAGGTAGGCCAAGCTGGTAGCATCATTGCCAAGAAGACTCAAGGATGTAATTGCTGCCAAAGGTGCTTCAACAAAGAAAGGGTCTGAATACTGAATATTTTGAAAAAAATGTCTAAAAACCTGTTTCTGCTTTGTCATTTGTGTGTGATGTTGGGAAAAAAATATTTCATCCATTTTAGAATAAGGCTGTAATGTAACAAAATGTGGAAAAAGACAAGGGGTCTGAATACTTTCCGAATGCACTGTATGTCTATTGTAAAGTCAAACTATTTCATAGGTAAACTGCAGGGTAATGTAAGAGTTTTTTTAAAGATCCAATACGTAATATGGTAATTATGTTTTAGTCCAGAGTGGCCAGACAAGTTATCTAGATCTTCAATGAGACATTGCAGGAATCTAGCTTGCGGACTTAATATAAAATTTGAGTCATCAGCATACAAGGACACCTTTGTTTTTAAGCCTTTGATTTCAAATCCTCTCATGTTGTTATTTGATCTGATTTTAATAGCTACAGTAGCACTTCGATGGCCATAACAAATAAATATACTGACAGCAGACACCCTTGTTTGACTCCTCTTGTACCAACTCGACCATGAAGGCCTGATTCACGCAGTCTTCTCTGAACAGTTGATGTTGAGATGTGTCTGTTGCTTGAACTTTGTGAAGCATTTATTTGCGCTGCAATCTGAGGTGCAATTAACTCTAATGAACTTATCCTCTGCAGGAGAAGTAACTCTAATTCCAGTTGCGGTCCTCATGAGAGCCAGTTTCATCATAACGCTTGCAGGTTTTTGTGACTGCAATTGAAGAAAATTTCAAAGTTCTTGACATTTTCTGGATTGACTGACCTTCATGTCTTAAAGTAATAATAGACTGTTGTTTCTCTTTGCTTATTTGAGCTGTTCTTACCATAACATGAACTTTGTCTTTTACCAAATTGGGCTATCTTCTGCTATCTTCTACCTTGTCACAACACAACTGATTGGCTCAAACGCATTAAGAAGGAAAAAAATTCCACAAATTAACTTTTAAGATGGCACACCTGTTAATTGAAATGCATTCCAGGTGACTACCTCATGAAGCTGGTTGAGAGAATGTCAACCGTGTGCAAAGCTGTCATCAAGGAAAAGGGTAGCTACTTGAAGAATCTGTTTTGTTTAACACTTTCTTGGTTACTACATGATTCCGTATGTGTTATTTCATAGTTTTGATGTCTTCACTAATATTCTACAATGTAGAAAATATTAAAAATAAAGAAAAACCCTTGAATGAGTAGGTGTTCTAAAACTTTTGACCGGTAGTGTATATATGGGAGATTCAAAATTATGCAGACACTTACATTGACGGAAGCCACAATCTATCTGCAATATTAAAATGTGTTTGCATGACTAAAGCCTAAGCACATTCATTTCCATGTATCCTATCTGTGCTTGGAGTTCAAAACTGTTATCCTAAGTTAGCTGTGTTAATCGAAGTATTCTTGAAACATGTTCTCAGAATGTTACATAATTACTTTCAAATAACATATAATTTATGTTCACAGAAAGTTAATAAAACCTCCCAGGAAAACTTTTGGGGGACCATTGGGGTGGTAGGTAGTTGAGTGGTTAGAGCTTTGGGCCAGCAATGAAGAGGTTGCTACATCAAATCCCTGAGCTGAAAAGGTAAAAAATCTGTTATTCTGCTCTTAAACAAGGCAGTTACCATTACCAGTTGTCATTGTAAATAAGAATTTGTTCTTAACCTATTTGTCTAGTTAAATAAATATAGAAACACTTTCTCAGAACCTACCTGCAACCTAAGAATGTAATTTCCCAAAACAGCCTGCTTTTTCACTTCCATTCTCAAAAAAACTGTTTTCCAAGAACCAATGGGAAACCAAAAATGTACGTTCTCACAACTTCCAAGGAACCAAATATGCTATCTGGGAAGGGTTTGGGAACCTCACCCTCGTAATTTGAGTCGTAAACTCATGGGTATGCTCAAAATGGCTGTTAGTCCTGACTTGAATGGGCACTTTCGTTCTATGGATTCTATTTCTATGGATAATATTTATTTTCGGGTGGTCAGTGAATAGCTAAAGGCCTTTCGCAAATTTCAAAATACAATCGTGGGAAATACGTTTGGAAAGCAAATGCCTACTGCCCGAAAGAGAAGACTAATTTGTCAGTAGAAGCTACCATTTTTTCCATCAACAACGAACAGCACTGTTTTTCAAAGTAGTCAGGCGCTATCTTGAGACAATCACCTGTACAGTGAGAACCCTAGGCTACGCATATTCATGCTATCCATCTTCATCATTGGGTGAGTCAGTGCCACTGGAAAGTTTAATTAGTAGCCTCCTAATATTGTACAATAGGTGTCTCCCCTCTTTTTATTGGCCCTAGGCCAGATCAAGAGCAAGGACGTTTTCCCAAAAGCATATTAATAAGGCTGCGTTTATTTTAAAACACATAGGATCCAATGAACTTAGCCTAAAATGTTTTTGTTCGTTTATCTGTTTGACAGTGCCATAGTCGCCACTAATTTTGGTCATTTTTGTAGTATTAAAAAATATTCTTATGTCTCCTGTCATGTAGGCCTAAATGATGTAGAATGGCATGAAATGCGTTTATACTGCCGCGTTCAAAATAACTGGACACCAGGAACTTGGAAATCTCAAGACTTCCGACTTCAGTGCGTTCAAGACGACTGGGAAAAATAGTTTTGAACGGTCATCCAACTCGGAATCCCAAGTCGGGAACTAGGGCCTCTTTCTAAAGCTCCCTTTCTAAAGCTACTTTCCGCCTTGAAGATCACTGACATCGTGAATTCACCTCGTTTCTTCCGAGTCCCAGTTGTCTTGAAAGCACCTTATAACACCACATTTTCGCGTCCATGTCACGAAACTGGAATTCATTGAACATTTGCAGTTAGGATGGGTTACTTTGAGGCGGGGCATAACTCGTCGGCAATCTGCGAGACGGGCTTCTTTCTCACTTCTGAAACTCTTCCATTCTCCCCAACATGCCTCAAGCAAGCATGAAAATAAACTGGTTCTGTCGGGGTAGGTGATCAAGCCACGCAGAACGCTATTTTTGAGGAGTCCAGCCAGACTAGGAATGCGATACAGTCTCAGTGGGGAATACCGGTTCAAGAGAAGGACTACATCATAATAGCCTAAACTGAAACCATGGATGATTAAGTCCAGGAAGAATCTCAGTTATGCCATAAGGTTAGTTCTTAAAGTTTTTCAGGAAACATATAGGAAGATAGTGTGGAACATTTCTCTCTTAGGGACAGATCGACATTTACGAGGGGAGCTGGTCCAACTCAAGGTGTCCTAAAAAAAAAGAATGCACCCCCTCCACAACATTACAAATATTATCACATGACCCTCCCCTTGTAGGCTACTGTAAAATAAATTGAACACACCCTCATAGAATTAACTCAAAATAATGTTTACTCCCATGAATAACCCTGTTTTATAAACGTGGATATCGACTTTGCCACTTCAGCATGTTTTTGTGGCACAGTATATGTCTTGCGGGGCTATGGCCAGAAGGTTGAGGGTTCGCTGGCCACCACAGATGGGCTCTCTATGCGCTCCTGTTTCATTACTTAACGATCAGAGCCGGTTGCAGACAATGATCTTCTAGTGGGAATCAGAATTTCAACCTTTTGATGCCATATCTATAATTATATCAAATATATGCAACAAATGTTCCACCTATAGGTTTCTGTACCAATGCACCACACAACAAATAAACAAAACATACTGACTTTGAGCACTTCAGTATCATGGTATTGCAAAATGAAGTCGGGGACTTATTTCCATCATGGTCCCTAGATTTGTTGCAGTATATGCTACAGTAATATAAGGGCTAAATGCGTGTCTAATTTACACATCTCCATCTGGCTTTCGGGTGTCACCTTATTATTTAATTGTAAAGATTTTTTTTTTCAGCTGTAGAGTTATAAAACAGCATGTCACTTGAATATTGTTGCTTTAAATCAGTGCTCACTCTTTCATAGGCTTTTTTTTAATCCATCATCTCCATTCAAATTGCATCCAAAACATATAATACTGTTCAACATAGTGGTAGACATACCAGTGGTAGAAAAAGTAACCAATGATCATACTCGAGTAAAAGTCAAGATACCTTCATAGAAAATGACTCAAGTAAAAGTGAAAGTTACCGAGTAAAATACTACTTGAGTAAAAGACTAAAGGTATTTGGTTTTAACTATACTTAAGTATCAAAAGTAAATGTACTTTGCTGAAATTCACTTAAGTATATAAAGGAAATGTAAAAGTATAAATCATTTCACATTCCTTATATTAAGCAAACCAGACAGCACGGTTTTCTTGTTTAAACATTTACGGATAACCAACACTCAGACATAATTTACACACTAATTTGTGTTTAGTGAGTATGCCAGATCAGAGGCAGTAGAGATGACCAGGGATGTTCTATTGATACGTGTGTGAATTGGACCCTTTCCCTGTCCTGCTAAGCATTCAAAATGTAACAAGTACTTTTGGGTCTCAAAATGTATGGAGTAAAAAGTACATTATTTCATTAGGAATGTAGTGGAGTAAAAATTGTCAAAAATATAAATAGTAAAGTAAAGTACAGAAACCACAAAAAACTACTTAAGTTGTACCTGAAACTATTTTTACTCAAGTACTTTACACCACTGGAGACTAAAGGACCAAAAGTATGTGGACACCTGCTTGTCAAACATCTCATTCCAGAATCATGGCCATTAAAATGGAGTAGGTCCACCCTGTGCTGCTGTAACAGGCTCCACTCTTTTGGGAAGGTTTTCCACTAGAAGTTGGAACATTGCTGCGGGGATTTGCATCCATTCAGCCACAAGCGCATTAGTGAGGTCGGGCACTGATTTTGGGTGATTAAGCCTGGCTCGCAGTCGTCGCTCCAATGCATCCCAAAGGTGTTCGATGAGGTTGAGGTCAGGGCTCTGTGCAGGCCAGTCCAGTTCTTCCACACCAATCTCAACAAACCATTTCTGTATGGACCTCGCTTTGTGCACAGGGGCATTGTCATGCTGGATCAGGAAAGGGCCTTCCCCAAGCTGTTGCCACAAAGTTGGAAGCACAGAATCGTCTAGAATGTGATTGTATGCTGTAGCGTTAAGATTTCTATTCACTGGAACTAAGGGGCCTAGCACTAACCATGAAAAACAGCCCCAGACCATTATTCCTCCTCCACCAAACTTTACAGTTGGCACTATGCATTCGGACAGATAGCGTTCTCCTTTCATCTGCCAAACCCTGATTTGTCCATCAGACTGCCAATTGGTGAAGCGTGATTCATCACTCCAGAAGTCGAACGCGTTTCCACTGCTCCAGAGTCCAATGACGGCGAGCTTTACACCACTCCAGCTGATGTTTGGCATCGCACATGGTGATCTTAGGCTTGTGTGGCAGCTCGGCCATGGACACCCATTTCATGAAGCCCCCAACGAACAGTTATTGTGCTGACGTTGCTTCCAGAGGCAGTTTGGAACTTGGTAGTGAGTGTTGCAACAGAGGACAGATGATATTTACCCGCTACGCGCTTCAGCACTCAGCGGTCCCGTTCTGTGAGCTTGTATGGCGTACCACTTCACGGCTAAGCCGTTGTTGTTCCTGGACATTTCCACTTCACAATAACAGCACTTACAGTTGACTAGGCAAGCTCTAGCAGGGCAGAAATTCTACAAACTGACTTGTTGGGAAGGTGGCATCCTATGACAGTGCCATGTTGAAAGTCACTGAGCTCTTCAGTAAGGCCATTCGACTGTCAATGTTTGTCTATGGAGATTGCATGACTGTGTGCTCTATTTTATACACCTGTCAGCTACAGGTGTAGCTGAAATAGCCAAATCCACTAATTTGAAGGGGTGTCCACATACTTTTGTATAGATACACTATTCAAAAGTTTGGGGTTACTTAGAAATGTCCTTGTTTTCCATGAAAATATACATGTAATGAGTTGCAAAATGAATAGGAAATATAGTCAAGACGTTGACAAGGTTATAAATAATGAATTTTAATTGAAAAAATGTCCTTCGAACTTTGCTTTCGTCAAAGAATCCTCCATTTTCAGCAATTACAGCCTTGCAGACCTTTGGCATTCTTGTTGTCAATTTGTTGAGTTAATCTGAAGAGATTTCACCCCATGCTTCCTGAAGCACCTCCCACAAGTTGGATTGGCTTGATGGGCACAGAGTAGCCTAGTGGTTAGAGTGTTGGACTAGTAACTGGAAGGTTGCAAGTTCAAACCCTGAGCTGACAAGGTACAAATCTGTCATTCTGCCCCTGAACGGGCAGTTAACCCACTGTTCCTAGGCCGTCACTGAAAATAAGAATTTGTTCTTAACTGACTTGCCTTGCCTAAAATAAAATAAAACATATGGTCAAGCTGCTCCCACAACAGCTCAATAGGGTTGACCAATTTAATCGGAATGGCCGATTAATTAGAGCCGATTCCAAGTTTTCATAACAATCGGTAATCGGCATTTTTGGACACAGATCATGGCCGGTTACATTGCACTCCACGAGGAGACTGCGCTGTTATGCGAGTGCAGCAAGGAGCCAAGGTAAGGTGCTAGCTAGCATTAAATGTATATTATAAAAAACAATCAATCTTAACATAATCACTAGTTAACTACACATGGTTGATGATATTACTGGTTTATCTAGCTTGTCCTGCGTTGCATATAATCAATGTGGTGCCTGTTAATTTATCATTGAACAGCCTACTTTGCCAAACGGATGATTTAAGAAGCACATTCGCGAAAAAAGCAGTGACGTTGCACCAATGTGTACCTAACCATAAACATCAATGCCTTTCTTAAAATCACTACACAGAAGTACATATTTTTAAACCTGCATATTTAGTTAAAAGAAATTCATGTTAGCAGGAAATATTAAACTAGGGAAATTATGTCACCTCTCTTGCGTTCATTGCACGCAGAGCCAGGGTATGTATATGCAACATTTTGGGCCACCTGGCTTGTTGCAAACTAATTTGCCAGAATTTTACGTAATTATGACATAACATTGAAGGTTGTACAATGTAACAGCAATATTTAGACTTATGGATGCCACCCGTTAGATAAAACACGGAACGGTTCCGTATTTCACTGAAAGAATAAACATTTTGTTTTCGAAATGATAGTTTCCGGATTTGACCATATTAATGACCTACGGCTCGTAATTCTGTGTGTTATGTTATAATTAAGTCTATGATTTGATAGAGCAATCTGACTGAGCGGTGGTAGGCAGTAGCAGGCTCGTAAGCATTCATTCAAACAGCACTTTCCTGCGTCTGCCAGCGGCTCTTCGCAATGTTCAAGCATTGCGCTGTTTATGACTTCAAGCCTATCAAGCCTATCAATTCCCGAGATTAGGCTGGCAATACTAAAGTACCTATTAGAACATCCAATAGTCAAAGGTATATGAAATACAAACGGTATAGAGAGAAATAGTCCTATAATAAATACAACCTAAAACTTCTTACCTGGGAATATTGAAGACTCATGTTAAAAGGAACCACCAGCTTTCATATGTTCTCATGTTCTGAGCAAGGAACTTAAACATTAGCTTTTTTACATGGCACATATTGCACTTTTACTTTCTTCTCCAACATTTTGTTTTTGCATTATTTAAAACAAATTGAACATGTTTTATTATTTAGTTGAGACTAAATATATTTTATTGATGTATTATATTAAGTTAAAATAAAAGTGTTCCTTGTTCATTCAGTATTGTTGTAATTGTCATTATTACAAATATATATATAAAAATTGTCAGATTAATCGGTAATGGCTTTTTTTGGTCCTCCAATAATCTCTATCGACGTTGAAAAATCATAATCGGTCGACCTCTAGTTGAGATCCGGTGACTGTGCAGGACACTCCATTATAGACAGAATACCAGCTGACTGCTTCTTCCCTAAATAGTTCTTGCATAGTTTGGAGCTGTGCTTTTGGTCATTGTCCTGTTGTAGGAGGAAATTGGCTCCAATTAAGCACCGTCCACAGGGTATGGGATTGCGTTGCAAAATAGAGTGATAGCCTTCCTTCTTCAAGATCCCCTTTACCCTGTAAAATATCCCACTTTACCACCACCAAAGCACCCCCAGACCATCACATTACCTCCACCATGCTTGACAGATGGCGTCAAGCACCCCCTCCAGCATCTTTTCATTTTTTCTGTGTCTCACGAATGTTCTTCTTGTGATCCGAACACCTCAAACTTAGATTTGTCTGTCCATAACACCTTTTTCCAGTCTTCCTCTGTCCAGTGTCCGTGTTTTGCCGAGATATGGCTTTTTCTTTGCAACTCTGTCTAGAAGGCCAGCATCCCGGAGTCGCCTCTTCACTGTTGACGTTGAGACTGGTGTTTTGTTGGTACTATTTAATGAAGCTGCCAGACTTGTGAGGTGTCTGTTTCTCAAACTAGGTACTCTAATGTACTTGTTCTCTTGCTAAGTTGTGCACTGGGGCCTCCCACTCCTCTTTCTATTCTGGTTAGGGCCAGTTTGCGCTGTTCTGTGAAGGGGGTAGTACACAGCGCTGTACGAGATCTTCAGTTTCTTATATTTAGCTAATGAATGATAGCCTCGGTCTCTTGCGCAATACGCACCATGCGCTCTGCTAGGTTCTCTCCTTTATTAAAAAAACGCTCCTTAGCTTTTCTAGTCCCAGGAAAATCTAGACTAGAATAGTTTGCTAGAATAATACGTTTTTAGCATTTCTTATACTAATAGACTATTAAAAGAGGGGCACAAGCTCTTGTTTGCTGCATGTGAAATAAAGCAGACAATAGCACTCATGGCCACGGGCCGGGGAGTTTGAAAGAAGAAAGAACACGGGATGGCGATAGGCTACAGCAGTTATTTGTTCAGACCCGTAACAGTCAATGTTCGTGACGAGAAAAGAAAGCCATATGCATCCTATTCTAGTCCTATTTTATTCAAGCATGTCATTACAATGATGAAGATCAGGACGACTAAACATTTCATTTAGGCAAACTGGAATAAAGCAACAATGGAGCAAGAGGGGGTAGGCTAATATGCACAACATTAGAGGAAATATTATGGAATGTTATTGTAACTTTGTAGGCATGCTACAACACTGACATGCATTTCTTTATGTCAGACGGCTACTAGGTCTGCTATACAGATATAGACTTACGGAAAGAGGTTAATTCGTTCATTTTTTATCCGAATATTTTTGTATAAAGATAAACATCATAATGTTATATTATAGGAGTAACTCTGGTAGGCCTGAAACATTCTTCCTCATAGGCGTTCAGTAGCTAAAGCTTAATAATAGCCCCTGTTAGTTTTTCCACTCTGTTTGGCAGAACCTAACTGACAACTTGTCAAAGCCCAAACCAAGTTTATTCACCCACTGGGTCAAACAGCTGAAAAGACAAAGACATGTTTACATAGGCACATATATTTCTACCCTCCTTTAGGTGGAGTCTACTCCTTGCTCCTCTAGACAGCCAATACATTTCTGTTGCTAGGCAGGAACTTAAATGTTGTCTTTTCCTTATCACTTCATCTGACCTGACCTCTGCCCAAATTCCTCACTCCTCCCTAATGCACGGCTATCCAACCTTCTCAGTGACTGAAACCAGACTGTTACTCTTTGCCTCTCTCCATAGATTACATGAGATTTGACAATAACATGTTCTGGCAGAATGTACACTTTCTACACTCCCCTTTCTCAATCAGTAGATTTCCATACACCCAGTTATAATATGGTAAAATGAATAAGGATATTTGAAGTTAGAATCCAATACCACACCACACCAAACCTTCACAAAAGTTTCTAAACTTTACTAGGGTAATATCAATAGTAAGTCAAGCCAGGGCTCCCAAGTGGCACAGTGGTCTAAGGCACTGCATCTCAGTGCTAGAGGCGTCACTACAGACCCTGGTTTGATTCCAGGCTGTATCACAACCAGCCATGATTGGGAGTCCCATAGGGTGGCGCACAATTGGCCCAGGGTCATCCGGGCCAATTCATTGTTTATAGGGAATATATGAGCAGGCTATTATATTGCGGCAAACACTTGGAACTTAATTTGGCCAAAGAAAATTTCTCAACAGAAAGAAATATAACGATTTCGAACTGGTTTAAATGTTCACAAAAACAAATGACAGAAATAGGCTAATGTTATTTATTTTACAACATACCTACTTATAACCTATCTTAAACAAAATACAGAGCATACAATTAAACATATCAAATTAAATCATATCAATTTAACAGAATAAAAAAAAAACAGGTTTTGCATATTCAAAATTCTGGTTTCGATGAGTAAATAGGCGTACAATAATAACAATGATATACAATAATAATAATGATGAAACACATTTTTATAAATACATTTAAGTTCCAAAATTATATTCTACCTAAATAAGGAGATGCACAGTAGCCTGCATTTAGCCTTGGCAAAACATTCTTCTCATCTTCCACTACAATATTAAAACTAATATTAAATTCCCCTTGTAAGCTATTAACTATAGGCATACTCTTTTTCTTATTTATTTATTTTTAAACCATATTTCTCCCCAATTTTGTGGTATCCCATTGTCTTATCGCTATGGACTCACGAGAGGTGAAGGTTGAGAGCCGTGCGTCCTCCGATACACAACCCAACCAAGCCGCACTGTTTCTTGACACAATGCCCACTTAACCCGGAAGCCAGCCGCACTCAATTTTGAGTCTCATAGCAAAGGGTCTGAATACTTATGTAAATAAAGTATTATTATTGTATTTTTTTATACATTTGCAAAATTGACTAAAAAACTGTTTTCGCTTTGTTATTATGTGGTATTGTGTGTAGATTGAGGGAAACATTTATTTATTCTATTTTAGAATAAGGCTGTATCGTAGCAAAATGTGGAAAAGGGGAAGGGGTCTGAATACTTTCCGAATGCACCCATTCCCCTTATCCAGTTTATTTTTGTGTTAGGTTACATGGGAACACGCATAATGAAATATTAATGTGTAAATTGTGATGTTGTATTTTGTATAAATATGCAGAATTGATCATAGCCTACCAATCTGCTACTCTATAACTTTATTTCCATCTCTCCTCACTACCAAGTTCTCACATTGTGTGTACCCTCTCTTTGGGCTCTCTCAGGAATCAGTATGGCACACCGCTCTCAGTGTTCCTCAGCCGGGGATAATCGCCTGGACCCCAACTATGTGCCTCCCCACTACCGCGAGGAGTACCGTCTGGCCATTGACGCACTTGTGGAGGATGACCTGGAGGGCTATTATGAATTCCTCCAGAGTGCGGATGTGGTGGACTTCCTTTCCAGACAGGAAAT
This sequence comes from Oncorhynchus mykiss, assembly GCF_057628025.1. NCBI lineage: Eukaryota > Metazoa > Chordata > Actinopteri > Salmoniformes > Salmonidae > Oncorhynchus > Oncorhynchus mykiss. The sequence continues at coordinate 64,602,393 of NC_143022.1, forward strand.
TGAGCACATTAAGTGCACAGTGAAAGTTCCCTACCAGAACACTCAGCCTGAGCTCCCATATGTGGAGTCTGGGGGAGACGGCTCTTCAGACACATACTGGCCCGTCCACTCTGACTTGGATGCACCCGGACTTGACCTTGGCTGGCCCGAACAGCATCGCTTCATAGGCCCCACTGATGTCACCACACTGGTTAACCCCTCTGAGCCAGATATGCCAAGTATCAAGGTGCAGGCTCGTCGACTTATCAAGAATGCTCAACAAGTATGTCCGTTTTTCTTTTTTGTCTGGTTATTAGCAGAGTATACATGATCCCAATTTTAGATTCTGCTGATTTATTGGCACATTGGACCATCTCGCAGAATTCTGCCATCTTTATGCACGTTCGCCATTGACTGAGAACAACAAACAAATTCACTACATATGTAGGGTCTTAATTTGATCACTCTGCAAACGTGTAGTGTATTCAAAGTTTAAAAAGGCTTCTGTAGTTTTGTAATTGTGCTATCCTTTAGAATTATAGTGTAGTATACAATCCACTGCTGAAATACCTGAGGCCTCATTTATCAATATTGTGTAGAAACTATTCTAAAACACTACTTACGAACGGAATTTAAAATGTTCTTACGCATAGAAAAGGTGTGATTTATCAAACAATCCTACAAACGTCATACATACACCGGTAGGAGATAACTGTTAATAAATACCAATTGTTCTCAGCCTCAGTGCTTGTGCATTTCGAAGCATATACAGGTATGGTCAAAATCATCCATTTAAAGCCTGGAATATACAACGCTGTACCATGAAATAGCCTACAACGGGCACAACCAAAATAATCCATTTTTTAAAGGTATTGTTTAGACTGAAATAGAGGTGCTAGTTTCAGAGATTGAGCTAGTTTCAGAGATTGAGTACAACCAAAAGGTTCAATTTGGCTCGCTCAGTTGTGGCTTGACCGGTAAAAATAAAAACATAGCTACAAAGAGAGGACCATTAGGACAAATGAGTAGGCAACACTCACCAATAAGCCATCCATCCTCACCAATAAGCCATTCATCCTCACCAATAAGCCATCCATCCTCAACAGCTCCCGCCTATAGGCGTATAGGCCAACATTGCTGTTCTGCAGAATGAACTAATTGTGCATTCCACCTAGCCACCTTGCCACCACATTCGGCATCATACAACCTATCACCTGCACATTACGAGTGGAAGCCATTTCTGTTCACATACAGTGCCTTCAGAAAGTATTCACACCCCTTGAATTTTTTTAACATTTTATTATGTTACAGCCTGAATTTAAAATGGATTACATTGAGATCTTGTGTCACTGGCCTTCACACAATACCCCATAATGTCAAAGTGGAATTATGTTTTCAGCAATGTTTACAAATGAGTTAAAAATGAAAAGCTCCAGGCTCTGTCGTAACCGGCCGCGACCGGGAGGTCCGTGGGGCGACGCACAATTGGCCTAGCGTCGCCCGGGTTAGGGAGGGCTTGGTCGGTAGGGGTGTCCTTGTCTCATCACGCACCAGCGACTCCTGTGGCGGGCTGGGCACAGTGTGCGCTAACCAAGGTGGCCAGGTGCACAGTGTTTCCTCCGGCGCATTGGTGCGGCTGGCTTCCGGGTTGGATGCGTGCTGTGTTAAGAAGCAGTGCGGCTTGGTTGGGTTGTGTATCGGAGGACGCATGACTTTCAACCTTCGTCTCTCCCGAGCCCGTACGGGAGTTGTAGCGATGAGACAAGATAGTAGCTACTACAACAATTGGATACCACGAAATTGGGGAGAAAAAGGGGTAAAATTTTAAAGAATAATAATAATACATTTTAAAAAATGAAAAGCTGAAATGTCTTGAGTCAGTAAGTATTCAACCCCTTTGTTATGGCAAGCCTAAATAAGTTCAGGTGTAAAAATGTGCTTAACAAGTCACATAATCACTCGGTGTGCCATGATAGTGTTTAACATGACTGTTGAATGACTAACTCATCTCTGTACCCCTCATTTTTTTTGTATCTGTAACGTCCCTATGTTGAGCAGTGAATTTCAAACACATATTCAACCACAAAGACCAGGGAGGTTTTCCAATGTCTCGCAAAGAAGGGCATCTATTGGTAAATGGGTAAAAATGAAAAAATAATACATTGAATATCCATTTGAGCATGGTACAGTTAGTAATTACACGTTGGATGGTGTGTAAATACATCCAGTCACTACAAAGATACATCCTTGCTGGAGAGGAAGGAAGCTACTCAGGGATTTCACCATCGGGCAGTTACAGAGTTTAATGGCTGTGGTACGAGAAAACTGAGGATGGATCAACAACATTCTAGTTACTCCACAATACTAACTTTAAATGACAGAGTGAAAAGAAGGAAGCCTGTACAGAATACAAATATTCCAAAACATGCAGCCTGTTTGCAATAAAGCACTCAAGTGAAACTGCAACAACAACAAAAAATAGCAAAGAAATTAACTATGTCCTGAATACAAAGTGTTATACACTGCTCAAAAAAATAAAGGGAACACTTAAACAACACAATGTAACTCCAAGGCAATCACACTTCTGTGAAATCAAACTGTCCACTTAGGAAGCAACACTGATTGACAATACATTTCACATGCTGTTGTGCAAATGGAATAGACAATAGGTGGAAATTATAGGCAATTAGCAAGACACCCCCAATAAAGGAGTGGTTCTGCAGGTGGGGACCACAGACCACTTCTCAGTTCCTATGCTTCCTGGCTGATGTTTTGGTCACTTTTGAATGCAGGCGGTGCTTTCACTCTAGTGGTAGCATGAGACGGAGTCTACAACCCACACAAGTGGCTCAGGTAGAGCAGCTCATCCAGGATGGCACATTCATGCGAGCTGTGGCAAGAAGGTTTGCTGTGTCTGTCAGCATGTCCAGAGCATGGAGGCGCTACCAGGAGACAGGCCAGTACATCAGGAGACGTGGAGGAGGTCGTAGGAGGGCAACAACCCAGCAGCAGGACTGCTACCTTCGCCTTTGTGCAAGGCGGAGCAGGAGGAGCACTGCCAGAGCCCTGCAAAATTACCTCCAGCAGGCCACAAATGTGCATGTGTCTGCTCAAACGGTCAGAAACAGACTCCATGAGGGTGGTATGAGGGCCCGACATCTAAAGGTGGGGGTTGTGCTTACAGCCCAACACCGTGCAGGACGTTTGTCTTTTTCCAGAGAACACCAAGATTGGCAAATTCGCCACTGGCGCCCTGTGCTCTTCACAGATGAAAGCAGGTTCACACTGAGCACAGTCTGGAGACGCCGTGGAGAACGTTCTGCTGCCTGCAACATGCTCCAGCATGACCGGTTTGGCGGTGGGTCAGTCATAGTGTGGGGTGGCATTTCTTTGGGGGGCCGCACAGCCCTCCATGTGCTCGCCAGAGGTAGCCTGACTGCCATTAGGTACCGAGATGAGGTCCTCAGACCCCTTGTGAGACCATATGCTGGTGCGGTTGGCCCTGGGTTCCTCCTAATGCAAGACAATGCTAGACCTCATGTGGCTGGAGTGTGTCAGCAGTTCCTGCAAGAGGAAGGCATTGATGCTATGGACTGGCCCGCCCGTTCCCCAGACCTGAATCCAATTGAGCACATCTGGGACATCATGTCTCGCTCCATCCACCACAGACTGTCCAGGAGTTGGCGGATGCTTTAGTCCAGGTCTGGGAGGAGATCCCTCAGGAGACCATCCGGCACCTCATCAGGAGCATGCCCAGGCGTTGTAGGGCTGTCATACAGGCACGTGGAGGCCACACACACTACTGAGCCTCATTTTGACTTGTTTTAAGGACATTACATCAAAGTTGGATCAGCCTGTGGTGTGGTTTCCACTTTAATTTTGAGTGTGACTCCAAATCCAGACCTCCATGGGTTGATAAATTTGATTTCCATTGATATTTTTTGTGTGATTTTGTTGTCAGCACATTCAACTATGTAAAGAAAAAATTATTATTAGTATTTAATAAGAATATTTCTTTCATTCAAATCTAGGATGTGTTATTTTAGTGTTCCCTTTATTTTTTTGAGCAGTGTATTTTGGGGAAATCCAACATAACACCTCACTGAGTACCACACTTTCAGGCATGGTGGTTGCTGCATCATATTATGGGTATTGTCATGTTCTGACTGTCACGTTCTGACCTTTATTTCCTTTGTTTTTGTATTTAGTTAGTATGGTCAGGGCGTGAGTTGGGTGGGCAGTCTATGTTTGATTTTCCATGATTTGGGGATTTCTATGTTTCGGCCTAGTATGGTTCTCAATCAGAGGCAGGTGTCATTAGTTGTCTCTGATTGAGAATCATACTTAGGTAGCCTGGGTTGCACTGTTTGTTTGTGGGTGATTGTCTATGTTAGTTGCTTGTGTCAGCACAGTCCTTAGGATAGCTTCACGGTCTTTATTTGTTTATTGTTTTTTGTATCCAGTGTTCAGTTCTTTCTTTAATTAAACATTCAACATGAACACATACCACGCTGCATTTTGGTCCTCTGATCCTTCTCGCCTCTCCTCTTCAGATGAAGAGGAGGAAGACCGTGACACTGACCTTTATTTCTTTTGTTTTGTCTTTATTTAGTATGGTCAGGGCGTGAGTTGGGGTGGGCAGTCTATGTGTGTTTTTCTATGTTGGGGTTTTGAGTTCAGCCTAGAATGGTTCTCAATCAGAGGCAGGTGTCTTAGTTGTCTCTGATTGAGAATCATACTTAGGTAGCATGGGTTTCACTTTTGAGTTGTGGGTGTTTGCTTCCGTGTCAGTGTGTCGCCACACGGTACTGTTTCGGTTTCGTTCATGTTCACGTTTATTGTTTTGTTTTTCATAGAGTTCAGTTTATATCTTATAATAAATAAATGGTATGGACACTTACCACGCTGCGCATTGGTCCTCCGATCCTTCTCGCTTCTCCTCCTCAGAAGAGGAGGAGGAATGCCATTACAGGGATGCTGTTCATTGGCAAAGCCTATCAAGTTTTTTGGGGGGATAAAAAGAAACGGAATAGAGCTAAGCACAGGGAAAATCCTACAGGAAAACCTGGTTCAGTTTGCTTTCCAACAGAAACTACTGGGAGATAAATTCACCTTTCAGCAGGAAAATAATCTCAAACATAAGGCCAAATATACACAGGAGTTGCTTACCAACACATAGACATAGAATGTTCCTGAGAGGCCTAGGTACAGTTTTGACTTAAATCGGTCTGAAAATCTATGGCAAGACTGGAAAATGGCTGTCTAGCATTGAAGAAGCTTGAAGAATTGTTAAAAGAATAATGTGCAAATATTGAACAATCCAAGTGTGCAAAGCTCTTAGATTTACCCAGAAAGATTCACATCTGCAATCGCTGCCAAAGGTATTCTAATACTGACTCAGGGGTGTGAATACTTATGTACAGTAAATGAGATATATCTGTATTTTATTTTAAATACATTTGCAAACATTTCCTTGTTTGTTTTGTGTTTTTTCTCAATTTAATCCATTTTGAATTCAGGCTGTAACACAACAAAATGTGGAATAAATCAAGGGGTATGAATACTTTCTGAAAGCACTGTAGATTAACTCGTTTTGGGATGGTGCTTTTATGGCGATGTGGGTTCCGTCTATTGCGCCGTTCATATTTGGGAACCCATTGATGGCATCATGACAAAGAAACCCCTCGTCTTCAACCCGTTGTGCAATAAATTGTACAGTCGTGGCCAAAAGTTGAGAATGACACAAATATTAATTTACACAAAGGTTGCTGCTTCAGTGTCTTTAGATATTTTTGTCAGATGTTACTATGGAATACTGAAGTATAATTACAAGCATTTCATAAGTGTCAAAGGCTTTTATTGACAATTACATGAAGTTGATGCAGAGAGTCAATATTTGCAGTGTTCACCCTTCTTTTTCAAGACCTCTGCAATCCGCCCTGGCATGCTGTCAATTAACTTCTGGGCCACATCCTGACTGATGGCAGCCCATTCTTGCATAATCAATGCTTAGAGTTTGTCATAATTTGTGGGTGTTTGTTTGTCCTCCCGCCTCTTGAGGATTGACCACAAGTTCTCAATGGGATTAAGGTCTGGGGAGTTTTCTGGCCATGGACCCAAAATATCGATGTTTTGTTCCCCGAGCTACTTAGTTATCACTTTTGCCTTATGGCAAGGTGCTCCATCATGCTGGAAAAGGCATTGTTCGTCACCAAACTGTTCCTAGATGGTTGGGAGAAGTTGCTCTCAGAGGATGTGTTGGTACCATTCTTTATTCATGGCTGTGTTCTTAGGCAAAATTGTGAGTGAGCCCACTCCCTTGGCTGAGAAGCAACCCCACACATGCATGGTCTCAGGATGCTTTACTGTTGGTATGATACAGGACTGATGTTAGCGCTCACATTGCCTTCTCCGGACAAGCTTTTTTCCGGATGCCCCAAACAATCGGAATGGGGATTCATCAGAGAAAATGACTATACCCCAGTCCTCAGCAGTCCAATCCCTGTACCTTTTGCAGAATATCAGTCTGTCCCTGAGGTTTTTCCTGGAGAGAAGTGGCTTCTTTGCTGCCCTTCTTGACACCAGGCCATCTTCCAAAAGTATTCGCGTGCAGATGCACTAACACCTGCCTGCTGCCATTCCTGAGCAAGCTCTGTACTGGTGGTGCCCCGATCCCACAGCTGAATCAACTTTAGGAGACGGTCCTGGTGCTTGCTGGACTTTCTTGGGCGCCCTGAAGCCTTTTTCACAACATTTGAACCGCTCTCCTTGAAGTTCTTGGTGATCCGATAAATGGTTGATTTAGGTGCAATCTTACTGGCAGCAATATCCTTGCCTGTGAAGCCCTTTTTGTGCAAAGCAATAATGACGGCACGTGTTTCCTTGCAGGTAACCATGGTTGACAGAGGAAGAACAATGATTCCAAGCACCACCCTCCTTTTAAAGCTTCCAGTCTGTTATTTGAACTCAATCAGCATGACAGAGTGATCTCCAGCCTTGTCCTCGTCAACACCTGTGTTAACGAGGGAATCACTGACATGATGTCAGCTGGTCCTTTTGTGGCGGGGCTGAAATGCAGTGGAAATGTTTTTTGGGGATTCAGTTCAATTAATTGCAATTCATCTGATCACTCTTCATAACATTCTGGAGTATATGCAAATTGCCATCATACAAACTGAGGCAGCAGACTTTGAAAATTAATATTTGTGTCATTCTCAAAACTTTTGGCCACGACTGTATATGTTCCTGTTCGTTTTGCTAATGATGTGCCTCTAATTTGTACTTTATATGTATCATGAATTCACAATGGAAATACATGATTTAATTATTACTCTTACAATTTCACACATTTTCAACATGTATTTTCCCCATCCTATGCTTGACAAGCAGTTCCCTTATTCTACCACTTGGCACTGTGTGTACAGCATGGTCATGGCTGTGCGTAAATTTAGGCACACTCTCAAGCAAACATTCATATTGCTAAATCTCACACTTTGCGTGGACATCATCCCATGCATGGTTTTTACGTACAGATTTGTGCCTACGCATGATTGATAGGTGAGGCCTCTAGATTGTATATAACAATATATTCCACTCATTATCTGAATTTCATTGATACACTAAGCTGATGAATTTCAAGCACAGAGACAGACGATACTATATCAGTTGGTGTGTAACAGAAAGGAAATGCAATACTACAATAGAAAATGTAGAATAATTGCACAGCATGTGATGTGTGTATAATGCCTCACTGTTGCTTTATTTAACATTTGAAACCAATGCAGGTGTAATGTTAGTATATCTGATAGTGCACTCTGTGGTCCTCTCCAGGTGATCGCTGTGGTAATGGACACTTTTACAGATGTGGACATCTTTGCTGATATTCTGGATGCTGCCATGCGAAATGTTGCCGTGTATATCATTCTGGATGAACAGAATGCACACCACTTCACTAGCATGGCTTCCAACTGCCGGGTCAATCTGGAAAACATTCAAGTGAGTCTATGAAGTGATGCACTATCTTGAATGTACTGTATGTGAAGGAGTTTTCCTATTAAGATACATTGATCATTTTAAAAGGGAATTTCACCCTAGGGTAACCTGGGCCTGTTTTCATTATGTTCGAGGCTTTTCTAGGATAGTGAGATGTGTTTCACACATAGTTGCCCAGGAGGAAGAGTGGGTCTTGGCTTTTAGTCGAGCAGCGTGTATAATGCCTCACAAATGCATGCTTAAACATTTGCTTTAACATTTGAAGCTAATGTATATATTTGTGCCCACTCTGTGAACTAAACCATTACAGAGGCCTAGACTAAAAGCGTATTTATGCTTGATCCGAAAATGTGGTCAGAGGCTCCAAATGGAGGGTGGTGACACTTGCGGAGCCTCCAGAGGCATGCCGAGGTCAAATGGAGCTCTTGTACCACATTGCCATGCGCCTCCCAAATTTTGTAACAGTGCGGAGGGCTCTGAGTTACCTCTTCTGCAGAGAATAAGTTACCAGCCTCCGAAATGGCAGCCCAAATAAATGCTTCACCGAGTTCAGGTAACAGACACATCTCAACATCAACTGTTCAGAGGAGACTGCGTGAATCAGGCCTTCATGGTAAAATTGCTGCAAAGAAACCACTACTAAAGGACACTAATAATAATAAGAGACTTGCTTGGGCCAAGGAACACAAGCAATGGAAATTAGACCGGTGGAAATCTGTCCTTTGGTCTGATGAGTCCAAATTTGAGATTTTTGGTTCCAACCGTCGTGAGACGCAGAGTAGGTGAACAGATGATATCCGCATGTGTGGTTCCCAACGTGATGCATGGAGGAGGAGGTATGATTTTGTGGGGGTGCTTTGCTGGCGACACTGTCTGTGATTTATTTAGAATCCAAGGCACACTTAACAAGCATGGATACCACAGCATTCTGTAGTGATACACCATCCCATCTGGTTTGCTCTTAGTGGGACTATCATTTGTTTTTCACAGGACAATGACCCAACACACCTCCAGGCTATGCAAGGGCTATTCAGGAAACGAGGCGTATGTCACAAGTCACGACTTCACAGTAGAGCCATTTGAAATGCCTTCTCGAACATGTGAACATTCATGTGCCTTAATATCAAACTTGTGTGCCATCTGTAAATACGAATACAAATTTTAAATTACGAGCCTAGTTGGTTTAGCCACAGAAAAAAGGAGCAACCTTCCCATTAGCTATTGGTTGAGATAATGAGTGGGCTGGACATGCCAAGAACTTAGTTTGGATTGGTCTGCCATATAGCACACGTTTGTCTATAGGAGCTCGTCTTGTCGAACGCGGCTTTACATTTTTTTTATCGCATAGTAAAACTGCATAAACCTAATGTCAAGTAAATGTGTACTGTTAGCTAGCTAACGTTAGCTGGCTGGGTCGCTAGCTAACGTTATGTGTATGATCTTATTCTTCGTATCTCAGATATATATGCTTGACTAGTTATAGCCATAGAACCTGGCTAGTTAGCTACCTGCAGATGCATGCAGGGTAGTTATGTCATGTAATTATGGTCCATTTTTTACCTAGCTAAGCTAGCTAGCTACATGTCTTAACAAAAGACTCCACTAAAGTTACGCAAGTGTCCATTTTAATAGAATGTCACTGCAACTGTAGGTAGATGTACTAGCTGTTAAATTCGTTCTGGCTATCTACTCCAATTTCAGACCACGGGTAAGAAAGTCTCGCTAGCTACATTTTCAGATATTACGCATTTCTAATTTTGACAAAGTATTTTAATTTCAAGTTAAAGTGTACTGTTAGCTAGCTAGCTAACATTAGCTGGCTGGCTCGCTAACTAACGTTAAGTCATGCGTTGGGATTCATTGTTTACCTAGCTAGCTATCTAGCTAAATTTCTTAACAAAAGACTCATCTTAATGTGCCAGGGCACAGAATAACTGATTCATTTTTGAACGCTCAACACCCATTGAATATGTCCGGTGTCAGTAAATGCCGGTAACAAAGCGTAATTCAATTGTTGCCAGCAGCACAGTTACAGTCACCAAAGCTCATTATGTGTCTGGAAGTAGCTAGCAAGTTAGCTTGGGTGCTTGACTGCTGTTGTTTAATACAGCACGCCCAGATCAACCCTTATAGAGATGGGTCGGGCTAAAGCTTAAGAGGGTGTGAATGGGTCTAGACAAATAAGATAAGTTATAAGTTACAAGTTTATCAACTTTCAAAGCAGAATTACCTTCCCATTGTTCTTCAAATGCAATGTATGATGTACCATTTTGTTATTCGGTGTCTCTTGTTGTGCTGTGCTCACTTGAACAGGAAGGTATTTTGTGGGCAAATTGTATCATCAAAGTCTGGCATTCTCTGGATTTATAGTGCTTTGAATACAACTGGGAACTTGGAAAAAAACAAGGTTGAATCATGACATTAGTGATCTTCAGGTCGGAGCTCTAGGAGGCCAGAGTTCCCGACTTGGAATTCCGAGTTGGATGACCGTTCAAAACAAATTTTCCCAATCTGAGCTTTTTGTTTTTTTAACTCACTGAAGTCTGAGATTTCTGAGTTGTTTTGGACACGGCAGAAGTCATGCTGGATTGATAGCATGGCCAATGTTGAATGTTTATTATTTTAAGCTTGGAAAAGAGACCCTTAAACCCAGACTTGGACCACACATCCACTCCACTGAATAGCAGGCTAGTGATTGCTTTGCAATGCTTGCAGTTAGCCACTGATTCCTTCCATTGTTGAATTTGCGGTTTTCCAAAGTGTTGTGTAATGTTTATGTTCAATGGCCGATGAGCACCAAAACGTTATCTATAATTTATCTTCATTATTTCTCTTCATATGACAAGAATTGAAAAGGATTTGCCAGGAGATTGTCGACTTGATTCATGATGATGACTGCTAGCTTGCTAAATACATTTTTTAAAGTATGATGTTGACATGATCAGTCCAATCAAAGCTACTGTAGATATGTCATTTGACGTCATTTTATCTTTGGTCATTGACCTTGAGCCTTCTTGGATGGGCACTTCTAGAGGCTTGAATTTTCGAGCTCTCCCCATAGATTTTGTGGTGACGTAGTGTCCCCATAAGTGACAGAACACTGAGCCAATCACAGCGCAACTGGTGAACATTACCAACCCCTACGCTCTGTATTTTCCGCTGGCTGCCCCACCACCACATAAAGCACCTACTACTGTTAGCTAGCCAGATAGCCACAAATAATTGTTAGCTAGCTACCCACGAAGAATTGACATCGATTGTACTTTGCATAACATTAGTTTTAGGTAATTTTTGCCTGTTTAACTAGCTAGCAGGCTAGCTAGATTACAAAGATTCACATATACCTACAGTGCCTTGCAAAAGTATTCGGCCCCCTTGAACTTTGCGACCTTTTGCCACATTTCAGGCTTCAAACATAAAGATATAAAACTGTATTTTTTTGTGAAGAATCAACAACAAGTGGGACACAATCATGAAGTGGAACGACATTTATTGGATATTTCAAACTTTTTTAACAAATCAAAAACTGAAAAATTGGGCGTGCAAAATTATTCAGCCCCTTTACTTTCAGTGCAGCAAACTCTCTCCAGAAGTTCAGTGAGGATCTCTGAATGATCCAATGTTGACCTAAATGACTAATGATGATAAAAACAATCCACCTGTGTGTAATCAAGTCTCCGTATAAATGCACCTGCACTGTGATAGTCTCAGAGGTCCGTTAAAAGCGCAGAGAGCATCATGAAGAACAAGGAACACGCCAGGCAGGTCCGAGATACTGTTGTGAAGAAGTTTAAAGCCGGATTTGGATACAAAAAGATTTCCCAAGCTTTAAACATCCCAAGGAGCACTGTGCAAGCGATAATATTGAAATGGAAGGAGTATCAGACCACTGCAAATCTACCAAGACCTGGCCGTCCCTCTAAACTTTCAGCTCATACAAGGAGAAGACTGATCAGAGATGCAGCCAAGAGGCCCATGATCACTCTGGATGAACTGCAGAGATCTACAGCTGAGGTGGGAGACTCTGTCCATAGGACAACAATCAGTCGTATATTGCACAAATCTGGCCTTTATGGAAGAGTGGCAAGAAGAAAGACATTTCTTAAAGATATCCATAAAAAGTGTTGTTTAAAGTTTGCCACAAGCCACCTGGGAGACACACCAAACATGTGGAAGAAGGTGCTCTGGTCAGATGAAACCAAAATTGAACTTTTTGGCAACAATGCAAAACGTTATGTTTGGCGTAAAAGCAACACAGCTGAACACACCATCCCCACTGTCAAACATGGTGGTGGCAGCATCATGGTTTGGGCCTGCTTTTCTTCAGCAGGGACAGGGAAGATGGTTAAAATTGATGGGAAGATGGATGGAGCCAAATACAGGACCATTCTGGAAGAAAATCTGATGGAGTCTGCAAAAGACCTGAGACTGGGACGGAGATTTGTCTTCCAACAAGACAATGATCCAAAACATAAAGCAAAATCTACAATGGAATGGTTCAAAAATAAACATATCCAGGTGTTAGAATGGCCAAGTCAAAGTCCAGACCTGAATCCAATCGAGAATCTGTGGAAAGAACTGAAAACTGCTGTTCACAAATGCTCTCCTTCCAACCTCACTGAGCTCGAGCTGTTTTGCAAGGAGGAATGGGAAAAAAATTCAGTCTCTTGATGTGCAAAACTGATAGAGACATACCCCAAGCGACTTACAGCTGTAATCGCAGCAAAAGGTGGCGCTACAAAGTATTAACTTAAGGGGGCTGAATAATTTTGCACGCCCAATTTTTCGGTTTTTGATTTGTTAAAAAAGTTTGAAATATCCAATAAATGTTGTTCCACTTCATGATTGTGTCCCACTTGTTGTTGATTCTTCACAAAAAAATACAGTTTTATATCTTTATGTTTGAAGCCTGAAATGTGGCAAAAGGTCACAAAGTTCAAGGGGGCCAAATACTTTCGCAAGGCACTGTAGCTGATAATTATGAAGTAAAATGCTTACTTTGTGTATATGCTGTTGCGTCTTTATTGTTGCCATTGTCCTGGATGGAAGAATGTTCAGTGAATGGGGAGATGCAGCGTGAGGCAATACAGTAGGGGGAGTGCGAGTGCTTCTCAGAAGTAATGTTTTATGCGTTCTCCTCACTCTCGTTCTCACAAGAACATACTTAAGAGAAAGTCCTCGGAGAATGCACATGGAGCATGAGAGTGTGGACCACGATAATATGCATATTGAGAAACACCTAGTATCTACCTACAGTCATGTCTATCAGGCAGTGGCGACCCATCATTCAGGGCTGGCCTGTTTTGCGTGCTATTTTGGCATTAATGTGTCACATATTCAACTGTCATTCAAACTGTACAACTGCACAATATTTTTATTGTCTTACAGACAATATCGTGTTGTGCCTGGATTTCTTCCTGGAGTGGATTCTAGATACAGAAACATAATTCCTTTGCATGCGTGTGTAATTGTAGCAGAACTGTATCCCGTGAACTCTATCCCTTCTAGACTATGCTGGATTTCAAACAGATGACTCATGAGGGGCTGAATGGCAGTTTGATCATGATAACACTCCCACAGCTTTACAAGAATTCCCTGAACTGTAGTACACTGATCATGCTGTATTTTCTTAATGATGTATGTTTCTTTGTGAATGGCAATTTCATCATGACCATCAGTTCTCTTAGCTACAGATTGTTACACCAGATTATATTATTTAACCAAAGATTTTTGGTATCCATCACTGGGAGTTACAGGATAGGTACTGTTTGGTGTAGCACAGAATTTTCTACCAGCCTTAGCGATGCTATCTTTGACCTCGATTTGGGGGAAACAGGAGTCTCATAAAATGTCTGTGTCCGTTTGAATTTAGAAAATTCTCCTTTATTAAAATAAATAATTTTTACTACATGGAGTAATCCAACCATGTGTACGCCACCATCTTGTCTATTTTAAGTCTTCTCTATGATCGAAAACAGGGCTCTGTCATCATGAAATGCAGAACTTTGGGGTGGACACCTCATTGGAGATAGCTGGGTGTTCACCCCAAAGTTCTGCATGTCATGATGACAGAGACCTGTCTCGATCAATGAGAGAAGACTTGAAATAGACAAGATATCGGCAAAAATATTTGGGTAAATCAAATTATCTGGTGTAACAATCTGTAGCTAGTTCTCTGGACCTGTGTGTCTCTACACCTGAAAAACACTGAAATGTACTACACTGTTCATACCTTTTTGGGGGTATGTTACTTTTACCATATAACATTCTTGTTGAATAACCAGTTTTCTTGAGTTAGTAGTAAATAGTGTACACTCCCCTGTATTTGAGATTTTTCACAAATAAACATTTAGATTTCTGAATGTCTAGCAAATGTTTGATGCTACAGAGCCCGGTACAGTTTATATACATATATTCTTTAAATCCATAAAGGCAGACACATTTCGAAGATTGATAGAAAATATCCATATTTATTTTATGGTGGTTCTACATCAGAGGTCTTCAACTCTGTTTCTGGAGAGATACCGTCCTGTAGGTTCACTCCAACCCTAATCTAGCACACCTGACTCTAATAATTAGCTGGTTGATAAGCTGATCCAGGTGAGTTACAACAGGGGTTGGAGTGAAAACCTACAGGAGGGTAGCTCTCCAGAAACAGGGTTGGAAACCCCTGTTCTACATGGACTTATTTTGAGACACAGGAAGCCCAATTCTGATATTTTTTCCACTAATTGGTCTTAATCACATCAGATCTTATCTTTTTCAGAACCGATCTGATTGGTGGAAATACCAATTAGTTAACAAAAAAATATCAGAATTGTGCTGCATGTGTAAACGCAGACATAGTCCTATATCCAGCTTTGGTACATTGGCAATGATGTTCAGCATGGTGGGCTGGTGAAGCTGAGACTCTTTGTGCTTATGGCGAATGGTCTTGTCCTGTCTACGGTTAATGCCCAGCTGGATAAGACTTTGCAGAAAGTGGTGTAGAGCTTCTTAACCACCAACTGTTTGGTCCTCTTGCAGAATATTTGCTGGGACTACACGTCTCCTGGAAAGACATGGTTGTGGTGTTAGCATTGTGGAAGGGATGTAGGGCAACACGCCTTTGTTGGTAAAGGTGTCAACCAAATGGGACAGGCTAGAGTATTGTTTATGAACAATAAGGGGACATTGGGAGCTACTTTTGAGAGGATAAGATAAGTAACAAAGTGAATGGGCTGGGGGACTAAAGAAAGGTGTGAAAAGTCTTAGGGGGCTTTTCTTACACAGTATGAATTGTTGTGTATGGGAGATGGAGGAAAAAATGACACCATAATCGCTCTCATACACAACAATACATTTACTGTCTAAGCACAACTAAAACCCCCTTCCTCATCTCAAAGTACTGTCTGTAAACCTCCCCCAGCACATTGACTTTGACAGATCATTCTTGTTAATAGTAGCCCTTTGCAGGGGATTTCTGTAGACGTGTCTTTGCATTGTGTTTGGAGAATCGGAAGAGAGAAGAATGAGGTGGTTGTGTCATTACTGTTGTAGTCTGGATTTTATATCTTTCAGTGTCCATTGCTGGTTTCTGTCCCACAATCTTGTTGTGCTCTATAACCGCAAGGTGTGTCCGGTCCCTCATGCTTGTGTACCCAAAATGCCGCCGCTTAGGGGTCTTTTTCAGCAGGGCACTGGAATGACTCCAAATAACCTGAGTTTTTCAAAGAGGCATAATTGATGACATGGTCTGGAAGGGACTATGGTCCTCAGGTTACCTTTAACCACCTGTAACCCTATAACACAAACACTAACCATACAAACTCTACCCAATTCATCTTTATACCACGCTTACTGTAAATTGAGCTATCTTTTTTTTTGTTGCCAACTTACCTTCAACTTGTGCAGAGCTAAGGGTTGAAAGCGCATGTTGGTGGATTCTGTAGATTCACCTACAACAAAATACACAATTTAACCACCCAACTAATTGTATTGTTCTCTATTAGACTGGCTAGCTTAGCATAGCATCGACATTTCAATATTGTCAGCTTGCTATCTAGCGTCGCAAGATTGCTAGCCAGCTGAGACTGGCTGAGAACCAACCACATTCATCATTGCTACCAACACACAGAGTTAGCTATAGTGACAATTCAATTTTTTGTAATGGAGTGTTTTCCACACAAGTATCGAAAAGATTGCTACCAGATTGAGCTACTCTTATTTGCTAACATTAGCTAGCTTATGTTAACAGTCAAAGATAGAACAAACAAACATTTTTACTCTGCTGAAGGTAGTTACCAGTCCAGCAGTGACTACCATGGTATTGGCAAAATTTATTGAGTGTGTGTATACCAAAAAAGATAGCTACAGTGGGGAGAACAAGTATTTGATAACCTGCAGAATTGGCAGTGTTTCCTAATTATAAAGCATGTAGAGGTCTGTAATTTATTTTATTATAGGTGCACTTCAACTGTGAGAGCCGGAATCTAAAACAAAAATCCAGAAAATCACATTGTATGGTTTTAAAGTAATTAATTAGCATTGTATTGCTTGACATAAGTATTTGATACATCAGAAAAGCAGAACTAAATATCTGGTACAGAAACCTTTGTTTGCAATCACAGAGATCATACGTTTCCTGTAGTTCTTGACCAGGTTTGCACACACTTGCAGCAGGGATTTTGGCCCACTCCTCCATTCAGACCTTCTCCAGATCCTTCAGGTTTCGGGGCTGTCGCTGGGCAATATGGACTTTCAGCTCCCTCCAAAGATTTTCTATTGGGTTCAGGTCTGGAGACTGGCTAGGCCACTCCAGGACCTTGAGATGCTTCTAGGCCACTCCTTAGTTGCCCTGGCTGTGTGTTTCGGGTCGTTGTCATGCTGGAAGACCCAGCCACGACCCATCTTCAATGCTCTTACTGAGGGAAGGAGGTTGTTGGCCAAGATCTCACGATACATGGCCCCATCCATCCTCCCCTCACTACAGTGCAGTCATCCTGTCCCCTTTGCAGAAAAGCATCCCCAAAGAATGATGTTTCCACCTCCATGCTTCACGGTTGGGATGGTGTTCTTGGGGTTGTACTCATCCTTCTTCTTCCTCCAAACACGACAAGTGGAGTTTTGACAAACAAGCTCTATTTTTGTCTCATCAGACCACATGACCTTCTCCCATTCCTCCTCTGGATCATCCAGATGGTCATTGGCAAACTTCAGATGGGCCTAGACATGCGCTAGCTTGAACAGGGGGACCTTGCATGCGCTGCAGGATTTTAATCCATGACGGCGTAGTGTGTTACTAATGGTTTTCTTTGAGACTGTGGTCCCAGCTCTCTTCAGGTAATTGACCAGGTCCTGCCGTGTAGTTCTGGGCTGATCCCTCACCTTCCTCATGATCATTGATGCCCCACGAGGTGAGATCTTGCATGGAGCCCCAGACCGAGGGTGATTGACCGTCATCTTCAACTTCTTCCATTTTCGAATAATTGCACCAACAGTTTTTGCCTTCTCACCAAGCTGCTTGCCTATTGTCCTGTAGCCCATCCCAGCCTTGTGCAGGTCTACAATTGTATCCCTGATGTCCTTACACAGCTCTCTGGTCTTGGCCATTGTGGAGAGGTTGGAGTCTGTTTGATTGAGTGTGTGGACAGGTGTCTTTTATACAGGTAACGAGTTCAAACAGGTGCAGTTAATAGAGGTAATGAGTGGAGAACAGAGGGGTTTCTTAAAGAAAAACAAAAATGTCTGTGAGAGACGGAATTCTTACTGGTTGGTAGGTGATTAAATACTTATGTCATGCAATAAAATGCTAATGAATTACTTAAAAATCATACAATGTGATTTTCTGGATTTTTGTTTTAGATTCCGTCTCTCACAGGTGAAGTGTACCTATGATAAAAATTACAGACCTCTACATGCTTTGTAAGTAGGAAAACCTGCAAAATCGGCAGTGTGTCAAATACTTGTTCTCCCCACTGTATATGATTTATCAGATGGCTTTCAGAGTTCAATACAGGACTGTAACATTAGCTAGTTAACCTACCTAGCTAGGCTAGCAAGCTAGCTAACATTAGTTTACCTCTAATCGAGAATCTTCCATTTGTTGTGAAAGAAAACCTCTCAGCTGGAGTCGAAATGGATTCCCCCTCAGTTCAGCCTAAAATCCCTCATGTTTTTTTTTTTTCACCGTAAGGTGCATCATTCTTAATAGCCACAAGCCACTGGCAGCATCTGGGGAAAGGTAGAACGGTGAAAGATAACTCATTTTCGTGCTTGTTTGTAATTAACACAGAACACCACACAGGCATGATGACCAACGTTAGTAAAAAACAACATTGTAAACAAAAAAAGTTCTGAGTACATACACAATGCCATCATCCAAGTTTGTGGGAATGCCCCATCTACCTTAGCGAGCGGTATCTACATTCGCTATGAATGCTGGACTTTGTGCTTCACTATGAGCAGACGAATACATGTAACAGTATAAGTCCGAGTCCGTACGGGAGTTGCGGCGATGGGACAAGACTAACTACCAATTGGATATCACGAAATTGGGGAGAAAAAGGTGTTAAACATGTTTTACTTTCAAACTTGATTATTATTATTTTTTTCATAACCTTTTATTGCAGAGGGCTAAATCAAGGTCACACAGAGTGATTCTTGGTAGTATTAAACAAATCTATTTTGTAACACAAGTATACACCTCAGACACATGGTTATGGGTTTAAAGAAATAAGACACCTGTACCATGTCAGATATTGTAACAGTTTTCGTTGGTGGAAGGAGAAGAGGACCAAAGCGCAGCGTGGTAAGTGTCCATGTTAAATTTATTCAGTAACTGCACATTGAAACACAACATAAACAAAAGCACAACAGTCCTGTCTGGTAGAGAGACAGAAAACAATTACCCACAACTCAAGTGGGAAAAACAGGCTGCCTATGTATGGTTCTCAATCAGAGACAACGATTGCCAGCTGCCTCTGATTGGGACCCATACCAGGCCAAACACATAGAAATGGAAAACATAGAACACAAAACATAGAATGCCCACCCCAACTCACGCCCTGACCAAACTAAAATAGAGACATAAAAAAGGAACTAAGGTCAGGACGTGACAGATGTAGACTTTAAATGTATACTATATTGAGTTTGCATCCCAATACTACACTTTATATACATCACAGAAGACTTAAATACAACAAAACTGTTTCACATGGAAACACCAGATTTTCGTCGTAAAAAAAAAAAAAACTTTATTAATGATGAAAAAGATTAATATCATTCCGCCCATAAGGCCAAAGAGGGTGCTTTTAGTCATTGACTGAAGTAAAGGACTACGGCTTTCCTCATATTCAGTACGTAATTTACAGTTCAGAAAAGAAACACCACATATATGTTTAACCATGTATTAAAGAATGAATAATGCAAATCTTGGCAACATAGGCTCTGCTCCTTCAGGGTAACTCCTTGCCCAAGCAAAGCATCCATATATATACAAGCAGTGAGTGTGGTAAGCTATACCAATCCCCCAGCAAGAAAACAGAACCTAATAGGTGGAGGTTAGGGTGGTAGTGGGAGAAAAATAAGTGAACATACTAGCAGTAGCAGCAAGTGGCAGCAGGAAGTGTGAGCAGAACGAGTCGACTTAATTGGACCGCCAAGTAAGTTAGGAGTGATTGCTGCTAGCATCTAATTGGTGCAATCGCGGGCACTTGGGTTCCGCTTCATTTCAGAAAGGAGGAAACACCACATAAAAATATGTTTAACCATTTATTAAAGAATGAATAATGCAAGTCTAGGCGATATAGGCTCTGCTCCTTCAGGGTAGCTCACTGCCCAAGCAAAGAGTCAATATATAAAACTACCTACAAGCAGTGAGCGCGGTAAGCGATACCAATACCCAAAATAGCACAACGATATGCCATACGACTATGTGTAGCTATGGCAGAAAGCACCCTTTAGATATCAAATAGACCAGCTAAAGTCACCCTACCATTACAAGACTGTATACTATGTGTGAATATTAACCATGTGTAGCTTGAGCTGTGCAACGTATCTCTTATATTTCTCATACGACGCATGGCCGGTTACCCTCGCTTGTGTTCTACCACACCGATCTCAACAAATAATTTCTGTATGGACCTCGCTTTGTGCACGGGAGCATTGTGTTGGTGAAACAGGAAATGGCCTTCCCTAAACTGTTGCCACAGTTTGAAGCACAGAATCGTCTAGAATGCCATTCTATGTTGTAGCGTTAAGATTTCCTTCACTGGAACTAAGTGGCCTAGCCTGAACCATGAAAAACAGCCCAAGACCCTTTTCCGCTTCCACAGTTGGGACTATGCATTCTGTCATGTAGCGTTCTCCTGGCATACGCCAAACTCAGATTCAACCGTCGGACTGCCAGATGGTGAAGAATGATTCATCACTCCACAGAACACATTTCCACTGCTCCAGAGTCCAAGGCTGCAAGCTTTACACCACTCCAGCTGACGCTTGGCGTTGCACATGGTGATCTTAGGCTTGTGAGCTTCATGAAATAGGTTTTGGCCATGGAAACCCATTTCATGAAGCTCCCGACAAACAGCACTTGTGCTGATGTTTCTTCCAGAGGCAGTTTTGAACTCGGTAGTGAGTGCTGAGCTGTTGTTTCACCTAGACGTTTCCACTTCACAATAACATCACTTACAGTTGACCGGGGCAGCTCTAGCATGGCAGAAATTTGACAAACTGACTTGTTGGAAAGGTTACAGTCACGGTATGGGCCATTCTACTGTTTAGGTTTGTCCATGGAGCATCTAGCTGTGTGCTTGATTTTATACACCTGTCAACAATGGGTGTGGCTGAAATTGCAGAATCCACTAATTTGAAGGGATGTCCACATACTTTTGAATATATAGTGTATCTTGTCATTGGTTGCCAACATCAATGTTGAACAGAGGTTCGCCAGGTACCACCCTTGCTCAACATGCAAGTAGCATAACATTAAAGAGAGGACAAAGCAGTGTTAGTTTTGATGAAGACGACTAATGTTCCATGCTAATTCTTTCATCTAGGGGTGTATGAGAGTATGGTTAACATGTGAGTGTCCATAATGCAGACAGAATTTAAGAGATCATGCAATATTAAGGGAAGGAACATTTAGTGTCTTTCAGACTGAAGAATCCATTAAAGCCATTGTACCTCTGGAAAAGCGTAATGTAAACCCAACAACGTTGACCTAACATGAACTCAAACTTTAGCTACTGAGTGAAGAGGGATACTCTTTGATATGCATGCTCGTTGCTTCTCCATACGCAATGAAGAGTAGGCGGACAGATGGATTCCTGTGCAGACTGCACGCCGAAGGGTCATGACGCCCAATATGAACTGAATCTCTGCTATCGGACCATGATAAGAAGGGCCTCATTTGCTTGTCTGAATTTTGTAATAGAAAAGGCATCCCTGAAGACTGAGAACCATTTAACAGAAATACAAAAATCATCCTGTGAGGGTTTGATCGCTGATGATGAACAACTAATGGCAATTAACTCTTCCAAACTGGTAAATCTCCTGGCTTCAATGGTATACCAATTGAGGGGTGCATGATCTTTTTTACAGAAATCAAATAATATTTGCTCACCTACAGTTGAAGTCGGAAGTTTACATACACTTAGGTTGGAATCATCAATTGTTTTTTAACCACTCCACACATTTCTTGTTAACAAACTATAGTTTTGGCAAGTTGGTTAGGACATCTACTTTGTTCATGACACAGGTAATTGTTCCAACAATTGTTTATAGACAGATTATTTCACTTATAATTCACTAAATCACAATTCCAGTAGGTCAGAAGTTTACATACACTAAGTTGATTGTGCCTTTAAACAGCTTGGAAATTTCCAGGAAATTATGTCATGGCTTTAGATGCTTCTGATAGAATAATTGACATAATTTGAGTCAATTGGAGGTGTACATGTGGAGATTTCAAGGCCTACCTTCAAACCCAGTGCCTCTTTGCTTGACATCATGGGAAAATCAAAAGACCTCAGAAAATAAATGGTAGACCTCCACAAGTCTAGTTCATCCTTGGGAGCAATTTCCAAATGCTTGAAGGTACCACGTTCATCTGAACAAACAATAGTACGCAAGTATAAACACCATGGGACCACGCAGCCGTCATACCGCTCAGGAAGGAGACGCATTCTGTCTCCTAGAGATGAACGTACTTTGCTGCGAAAAGTGCAACACAATCCCAGAACAACAGCAAAGGACCATGTGAAGATGCTGGAGGAAACATGTACAAATGTATCTATATCCAGAGTAAAACGAGTCCTATATCGACATAACCTGAAAGGCCTCTCAGCAAGGAAGAAGCCCCTGCTCCAAAACTGCCATGAAAAAGCCAAACTACGGTTTGCAACTGCACATGGTGACAAAGATCGTACTTTTTGGAGAAATGTCCTCTGGTCTGATGAAACAAAAATAGAACTGTTTGGCCATAATAAACATTGTTACATTTGGAGGAAAAAGGGGGAGGCTTGCAAGCCGAGGAACACCATCCCAACCGTGAAGCACTGGGGTGGCAGCGTCATGTTGTGGGCCTGTTTTGCTGCAGGAGGGACTGGTGCACTTCACAAAATAGATGGCATCATGAGGTAGGAAAATTTTGTGGATATATTGAAGCAACATCTCAAGACATCAGTCAGGAAGTTCAAGCTTGGTCGCAAATAGGTCTTCCAAATGGACAATGACCCCAAGTTGTCCAAAGTTGTGGCAAAATGGCTTAAGGACAACAAAAGTCAAGATATTGGAGTGGCCATCACAAAGCCCTGACCTCAATCCCATAGAAAATTGTGGGCAGAACTGAAAAAGCGTGTGCGAGCATGGAGGCTCACAAACCTGACTCAGTTACACCAGCTCTGTCAGGAGGAATGGGCCAAAATTCACCCAACTTATTGTGGGAAGCTTGTGGAAGGCTACCAGAAATGTTTGACCCAAATTAAACAATTTAAAGGCAATGCTACCAAATACTAATTGAGTGTATGTAAACTTCTGACCCACTGTGAATGTGATGAATTAAATAAAATCTGAAATAAATCATTCTCTACTATTATTCTGACATTTCACATTCTTAAAATAAAGTGGTGATCTTAACTGACCTAAGACAGGGACTTGTTACTAGGATTAAGGTGTATGTAAACGTCTAACTTAAACTGTACTTACATTTTTCATTTGAACAGGGGGAACTTTCAACAACCCAAAGAGAGGGACTGATTACATTACTATTGAAGCAGTAGCAAATGTCAATATAAAAGCCCATGAAAGCCCATGTACACCTCAAAAACTGGAGACCCCTCACTTTGTGCTGTGCCACCCGTATTCTGTCAAAATGTTTAACATTTAGAATGAAGAAAGTAATAAGCAAAATTACTCAAAGTGAACAGTCTGGCTTAACTGAAGTTCGCTACATTGGTGACAATATTCGTTGTTTTATGGAAATGTTTAGGGTCCAACAAGGGGATCCAGTTGCACCTTTTTACTTTAAAACTTTTTTTTACCCCCTTTTTCTCCCCAATTTTAATCTTGTCTCATGGCTGCAACTCCCCAACGGGCTCGGGTCAAATCATGCGTACTCCAAAACATGACTCATCAAGCCGCGCTTCTTAACACTTGCCCGCTTAACCCAGTTCACAGTTCACCTGACAACCGAGGTCAGCCGGCAGGAGTCACTAGAGCGCGATGAGCCAAGTAAAGCCCCCCAGCCAAACCCTCCCCTAACCTGGACAGCGCTGGGCCAATTTTTCCCTATGGGACACCCAATCACGGCCGGTTGTGATACAGCCCGGGATCGAACCAGGGTGTGTAGTGACTGGGAGGGGTAGTAGGTCTGAGTATCAAGGGTGATACTGATATTGCGATGCAGTGCCTTAGACCGCTGCGCCACACGGGAGCCCCCGCCTTATTCATTCTTATTGGCTATCGGGGAGATGGCCGTCAGAATCAGGAACAATTCTAATGTAGTAGGTCTGAGCATCAAGGGTCTCATAACCAAAATGTCCATATATGCAGATGATACAACAATCATCAATAGATGCTCTTATTGGAGATTTGAATTACTTTCTTAAACCAAATTATGACAAATGCATTTTGAGAGTGGGTCCAACTATATTTGTCCCTGTTGTGTACCAATTAAGTGGAGCAACGGCCCAGTGGACATGCTTGGCATCCACATTCCAAAGCGAATGAAGGATCTTGTGAAGGAGAACTTTGATTTGAAACTAGCTAAGATTGACAAAACACTATTGCTGTGGAAAGGTAAAGCTTTGTATTTATATGGCAGAGTGACATTGATAAACACCTCAATTGTCTCTCAGTTCAGCTATCTCTTCCTGTCACTTCCATCGCCAGATAAGGTTTTCTTTAAGCAGTTTGAAGCCATGATCTTTCATGTTTTAGGGAATGGTAAATCAGAAAAGGTCCAACGTAATCCGTACGACAATGGAAGGCTGAATTTTAGGAATATTGAATATTTAATCAATCTCTGAAAGCCTGAAAGCCAAAAACAATATGTAAATACGAGTAAAATCTTAGAAAAGACAAACCCACTTCTCAATTCCAAAATATTTAATTTTATACAAATGAACTCTTTGCACTTTATTTGGTTCCTGCATGGTATCTTAATAGACATATCCCTATTCTTCAAAGAATCAATTAAAGCTTGGTTGCATTTTCAATATTGTCCCCCAGAAAAAAATCGCAACCAGTTAAGAACAAATTCTTATTTACAATGATGGCCTAGGAACAGTGGGTTAACTGCCTTGTTCAGGGGCAGAACGACAGATTTTTACCTTGTCAGCTCGGGGATTCGATCTAGCAACCTTTCAGCTGCCGCCCCAAAAGAAGAGCAGTTTAATACTCCCATCCCCTGGAAAAAGGTTTTTGGTTTTATTTATAAAACAACCTTAGACTCCACAATCTGAATGTTTCAGTTGAATATATTTTATAATGTTCTGGCAACTAACAACATGTTACAAATATGGGGCATCGAAGAGGATTTGTTACATATTTGCTGGTATTGCCCCATAGTTGCAAACACTTGGGCAAAAGTACAAGAGTGGTTACTCCCTGTTTTACACAATTTTGTTTTCTCTCCACAAACAGTTATATTGGGTGACTTTAGGGACAGATGCAACCCAATATATGATCCCCTGATTCTGCTTAATTTTTTTAACTCAGAAAACAAATATGTTATTATTTGATTCTTTCAAAAATAACTGTCAAACACCATTATACACAAGAATGATTGATTGCAAAAGAAAGTGGGAGGTCTCAAGATTGTACTGATAATTGGGACCAAATAACACGTGAAGAGGGATGGTGCTGATTTCATATATACAGAACAAAAATATAAATGTAAAGTGTTGGTCCCATGTTTCATGAGCTGAAATAAAAGATCCCAGAAATGTTATATACAAAAAAAATCTTGTTTCACTCAAATTTTGTGCACATATTAGTTTACATACCTGTTAGTGAGCATTTCTCATTTGACAAGATAATACACACCTGACAGGTGTGGCATATCAAGAAGCTGATTAAACAACATGACCATTATACAGGTGCATTTTGTGCACTCTAAAATGTGCAGTTTTGTCATACAACACAATGCCACAGATGTCTCAAGTTTTGATAAAGTGTGCAATTGGCATGCTGACTGCAGGAATATCCACCAGACCTGTTGCCAGATAATTTAATGTTAATTTCACTACCATAAGCCGCCTCCAACATTGTTTTAGAGAATTTGGCAGTACGTCCAACCTGCCTCACAACTGCAGACCACGTGTAGCCAGCCCAGGACCTCCACATCTGGCATCTTCATCCTCTGGGACTAGCCACTCATACAGCTGATAAAGCCCTTTTGTGGGAAGAAACTCATTGCTCCCAAGTGGGTAGCCCTTTTCCCTCCCAGGACCACCCATGACATACTTTTGTATACAGTATATAGTGTATCTGTGACCAACATATGCATATCTGTATTCCCAGTCCAGTGAAATCCATAGATTAGGGTCTAATGAATTTATTTCAACTGACTGATTTCCCTGATCTGTAACTCCAGTAAAATCATTGAAATTGTTGCCTGTTGCGTTTATATTTTTGTTCAGTATACAAAGGGAAGGAGCTCCTGATCGCCAGTCATATGACAATGCTAGTTGGTTTTTGTTTGTTGTTGTATTTATAGTTTATAGTAATTCCTGTTTATGTCCTTTTGTAGTTAGTTAGTGTAGTTGTTTGTACCATCTATTGGAGGAAGGATGTCACCGTTGCGCAGCATCTGAAACCTGGTCCCAACTGATTCCGAACACTCATTGGCGACAACAACACCAGGCTCAAGAGCATTGAAGCTGTAAAACAGGAAGTAAGAAAACATATTTAGAAGACATTACAACCTTGCATAACATCAATTCACCTCCCAAGTTTAGATGAGAAGAATCACCTCATACAATGCAATGAATATGATATTCACCTGAAGTGCTGGTACTGATCTGTGGCAGCGGCCTGAAGTACGGAGTCAGGTGTTGTTGCCAGCCATAGCTTTCCACCAGCACCGTACCATCCTCCAGTCCAACCAATGGTGGGATGTTGACCAGTCACAGAGCTGTCCTTCACAACACCAGCAATCTCGGAAAAAATTTTCACTCTGGTCTTTCTGACGTGCTGCTTGATGAGGCCGAAGAACCAGTTGGGAGCAAACTTCGTGTGGCCTGTGATCAGGAAGTCAAGGTCCAGACTGTGGTGGAGCTTGTGAATGATCGCCCAGTCCTCATGGAGCCAGTTACATCATAGCGCCTGATGGTTTTAGCAACTTCACTTTCAAAGTTCTTGACATTTTCGGGATTGACTGACCTTCATGTGTTAAGGTAATGATCGACTGTTGTTTCTCTTTGCTTATTTGAGCTGTTCTTGACATAATCTTCTGTAAACCACCCCTACCTTGTCACAACACAACTGATTGGCTCAAATGCATTAACTTCTTAGTGATCCCTTCCCGCGCCAATCCCGTTAACAACACCCAGTGAAATAGCAGTGAGCCAAATTCAAAAACAGAAATACTCATAATAATAATTCATAAATCATACAAGTGTTATACATGGGTTTAAAGATGAACGTCTTGTTATTCCAACCACAGTGTCAAATTTCAAAAAAGGCTTTACGGCGAAAGCAAACCATGCTATTATCTGAGGATAGCACCCCATCAAACTTACACATGAAAATCATAATTCAACCCGCCAGGCACAACACAAAAGTCAGAAATAACATATAATGCATGCCTTACCTTTGAAGATCTTCTTCTGTTGGCACACCAATATGTCCATTAAACATCACAAATGGTCCTTTTGTTCGATATATTCTGTCGTTATATATCCAAAATGTCAACTTATTTGGCACGTATGATTCAGAAAATACACCGGTTCCAAATCCCGCAACATAATACATTATCTAATTAGTTACCTGTAAACTTGATCCAAACATTTCAAACAACTTTCCTAATCCAACTTTAGGTATTTTTAAATGTAAATAATCGATAAAATTTAAGATGGAATAAACTGTGTTCAATAAAGGAGGAAAACAAAGTGTAGCGTGCTTTCAGGTCGCGCGCCTCAACCACAACAGTACACTTCACTCGACCCTTGTTCTGGACAGCCCTACTTCTTCATTTCTCAAAGGAAAAACATCCACCAATTTTTAAAGACTGTTGACATCTAGTGGAAGCGATAAACTGCAAGCAACTACCTTAGAATTCTAGATTTCTATTGAAAAGAGAGTGACCTCAAAAATGTTTTTTCCTGGATTGTTTGTACTCGGGGTTTTGCCTGCCAAATAAGTTTTTTTTATACTCACAGACATCCTTCAAACAGTTTTAGAAATTTCAGAGTGTTTTCTATCTACTTTCTATCTACTAATAATATGCATATCCTAGCCTCAGTTTACTTTGGGCACACTTTTCATCTGGATGTGAAAATAGTGCCCCCTAGCCTTAAGAAGTTTTAAGAAGGAAAGAAATTCCACAAATTAACTTTTAAGAAGGCACACCTGGTAATTGAAATGCGTTACAGGTGACTGACTACCTCATGAAGCTGGTTGAGGGAATGCCAAGAGTGTGCAAAGCTGTTATCAAGGCAAAGGGTGGCTACTTTGAAGAATCTAAAATATATTTTGATTTGTTTAACACTTTCTTGGTTACTACATGATTCCATATGTGTTATTTCATAGTTTTGATGTCTTTGCTATTATTCTACAATGTAGAAAATAGTACAAATAAAGGAAAACCCTTGAATGAGTACTGTAGTTGTGTCCAAACTTTTGACTGGTGCCTGCCCTGCCCTGCCCTGCCCTGCCCTGCCCTGCCCTGCCCTGCCCTGCCCTGCCCTGCCCTGCCCTGCCCTGCCCTGCCTATCTATCTATCTATCTATCTATCTATCTATCTATCTATCTATCTATCTATCTATCTATCTATCTATCTATCTATCTATCTATCTATCTATCTATCTATCTATCTATCTATCTATCTATCTATCTATCTATCTATCTATCTATCTATGGCCTTAATCAGTATAAAGGAGGAAATATTGCTTACTTGTTGAGCAAAATCAAAGCAGTAATGCATCCTGATGTCTTTACTTGCTGGTTCAGTAGGGGCCCCCAGATACAACTGCAGGTCTTGACAGGTGGTCTTGCAGTCAGCAACCATCTTCTGGTAGACAGAATGCTCACTCTGAACAAGCAGGAGATGCTGCTCTTGCTTCTTCAGCTTGGCTGACTTAACAGCTTCTGGCAGATTGGCAGACCTGAAGACCTGATAGTTGTTCCTCTGGCACTGCCAGCACAGGTCTGTCCTGGGCTTAGTGCTTGAGATGTGGGGCAGCAATTTTCTCTGCAGATCGCTGAAGTATGACAGCCCAACTACACGTACCTCTGGAAAATACATAATAATGTGAGATCAACTAAAGTAGTGCCAATCATATTGGAGGTAAATTAAATAATCAAAACGTGTTGTTTATGCTTTACATACCAAGTGTTGTCATCAATTCCTTTAGAGACGCCACACCCCTGCTTTTGTCACATGGGATGGCAGCAGCTTTCCACCGAAGTGTTGTGTCCTGGGTGGTGTCCAGGTAATACTATTACATTATCCTCTGCGTAGTTGTTGAGGAAGTTCAGAACTCGCTGCAAGTCCTCATGCTTCAGGTGCAACCTGTGCTTGCTTGGGCCAGCTCTCTTTTTGATGGGAGGCATTAGATCATTCTCCTTGTATGACTGGTGGAGTACAGTCAGGCGTGTTCTACTGATGCTGAAAGACAAATTCCAGATACAAATATTTTAGCATTATTATACAATAGATAAACATAATCACCATCAGACACACCTGGCTAACTTGATGGGTCATGTAATCATCTGGCAAAGTGGAGTCTTTTGTTTAGACATGCTAGCTAAACAATGAAGCATACTCCCAATCCATAGAGTACTAGCAATAAAAAAACGATTGTCATAGCTAGCTAAAGTTAACCAAATAGGTTCAATATTAGCTAGCTAACATTAGGCTATAACTAGCAATGCAAATGTCATTCTGAGATAATATTACTACACAGATCATACACGTAATGTTAGCTAGCGAGCCAGGCATCTAACGTTAGCTAGCTATCTAACAGTAAACTTTAACTTGGGGTCTTTTGTTTAAACATGTAGATAGCTAGCTAAACAATGAACCGTAATCCGAATCCATAGAGTACTAGCAAAACAAACAGATTGTCACAGCTAGCTAAAGTTAATCAAATAGGTTCAATTTTAGCTAGTTAGCTAGCTAACATTAGGCTATAACTACCAATGCAAATGGATTTCTGAGATAACATTACTACACAGATCAAACAATGTTAGCTAGCGAGCCAGCGATCTAACGTCAGCTAGCTAGCTAACAGTAAGCTTTAACTTGCAATGAAAACAACTTTCTGGCAAAATTAGAAATGTATAATATCTAAAACTGTAGCTAGACTCTTACCCGTATACATGGATCAAGGCTTCACGGCAGACTGCAACCCCTTCCATTAAATAAGACGTCCTGTGTCGTTTCCGTTTTGTTTGTACAGCTTGCTTTGCCCATTGCATCAAGTCACTCTGGTTCACACTGACCGTGTGCAATGCCATAAGAATCATCAGATCTTTCTGCCTCTCTATTATGGATGCCATGGTTGCCCTTAGTTTGAAGATGTATTCCGGAGACAGGTGTTTTATACAACAGCCTTCTGTGTTTTCTTTTCGACTCCCTCTGCATTTGCAATCAAACGCCAGAATTCTATTAATCTCCTTATCATACTTTGCTTCTACCAGACATTACACTGATTTCAAATATCGATCGACTTCTTCCATGACAACAACACTGTTGATGACCGTTTCTTCCCCATCACTGTCATCAATGAAAATGTTTTTACCTAAATCAGGGATTTCCTCATCATCTGATTCATTTTCAGAGTCAGAGAGAGTCAGCATGGCACGATCTTCCTCCAGAAAGTAGTCCATCACAACTTTTTACTAGTGACTTTGCCGATAGCGCCTGATAAATTCAGGGCAGTAGCAACACATTTGCAGTTCTCCATGGCTAAAATTATATATTTTAAAAAAACTGCAGTAGAAAGGATTATCTACACATAATGAGCAGCTCATTTTATAGGCAGAAGACGCTACACGGTTCAGCCCAATCATTATCTCAGCCAATCATTGCTAGCGGGAAGGTTCCTGTCTTTTTCTGTTCGCTAAACCAACTAGGCTCGTAATTTAACAACTTTATTCGTATTTACAAGTTTGTTTCTGACAAAAAATACATTTTGATAACACATTTAAATAAACGTTCAAATGCCTCTCCTTTGAAGTCGTGACTCGCAACATATGCCTAGTTTCCTGAAACTAGTCACATTTACATAAGTATTCAGCCCCTTTGATATGAGACTCTGAATTGAGTTCATGTGCATCCTGTTTCCATTGAATCATCCTTAAGGTATTGTCCGTAGAGCTCCAAGACAGGATTGTGTCGAGGCACAGATCTGGGGAAGGGTACCACAAATGTTCTGCAGCATTGAAGGTCCACAAGAACACAGTGCCCTCCATCATTCTTAAATGGAATGAATGTCCTTGAGTGGCCCAGCCAGAGCTTGGACTTGAACCCGATCAATCATCTCTGGAGGGACCTGAAAATAGCTGTGCAGCGACTCTCCCCATCCAACCTGACAGAGCTTGAGAGGAACTGCAGAGAAGAATTTGAGAAACTCCCCAAATACAGCTGTGCCAAGCTTGTAGTGGCATAGCCAAGAAGACTCGAAGCTGTAATCGCTGCCAAAGGTGTTTCAACAAAGTACTGAGTAAAGAATCTGAATACTTATGTAAATGTGATGTTTCATTTCATTCTTTTTTTTTGCTAACATTTTTAGAAACCTGTTTTGCTTTGTCATTATGGGGTATTGTGTGTAGATTAATGAGGGGAAAAAAACAATTTAATCCATTTTAGTATAAGGCTGTAACGTAACAAAATGTGGAACATGTTAAAGGGTCTGAATACTTTCCGAATGCACTGTAAATAGCATAAATAGCCTTCTGTCCTACTGATACTGACTAGCAGTATCTGACGCATCTGCAGGATGCAAAGTGTACACAGTGAGAGTGACATGATAATCTAAAACCTAGACCTATTGTCTACCTGATCTAAAGGCTTATGTCTAACGGTATATGCCAGTTAGCCATGAGAGATGAATAGATTATGAGAGAAATAGACCCCATAGATTACTAGAATAAGCCTGCAAATTAGTTTCTGAAATAGATCTCTACCTGATGTTTCCATTAGAGGCAATGAACGCTTGATCGCCAACAGCTGATTGCCATGTGGGTGTTTAGCAAGCCCACCGCATGCTAGGTAATGCTAACATCAACAGCCCATCCAAGCTATACTGAGCGTTGATTGGTCATCGCACGACTATACAGGGTCAGCTTCTCCACTAAGGTCCAAGGTGATAACTTGAAATCTGAGGGGAAAAGGTTAGGGTTATGACAATGGTTAAGCAGTAGTAATCAATTCAAAATGTACTTCTGTAAATACACTGAAAGAAAACGGTCAATATTAGGGGACATCTTTATCTATATATTACCAGATATCTGACATTTTATTAGATATAAGGAGTAGCCCTGACCTCAACCCCATCGAACACCTTTGGGATGAATTGGTACGCCGACTGCGAACCAGGCGTAATTACCCAACATTAGTGCCCAACCTCACTCATGCTCTTGTGGCTGAATGGAAGCAAGACCCCGCAGTAATGTTCCAACATCTAGTGGAAATCCTTCCCAAAAGAGTGGAGGTTGGTTATAGCAGCAAAGGGGGGACCAACTCCATATTAATGTCCGTGATTTTGGTATGAGATGTTTGATGAGCAAGTGTCCACACTCTGTCATGTAATGTACAGTATGTGAATCATAGATATTTAATTATTTTGTCCTTGTATGTCTAATCAAAAATGGGCTAAATCCGACTCATGAAATGTCCTGCGCCCAAATTGTTTTACCTTTTCAGGCGCTGAAAATGATTGTGCTTCTTCACAAGATGGTGTCATATCTGAGCATATATTCGCACCACATTCAGTAGTAGGCTATGCAAGGCACGGAAAGGAAAACATCCAACTTGCTATTTCCAAAGCGCATCTCTGCTATTTCTGTTTAAAAAATGCAGCATAGCAAATCCAGAGCTCCAGTCACAACACATGTTTTCTGGAAAGATGCAGACTTAAGCCTATCTTTGCAAAAATGTATTTTATTTAACAGAAAATCATAGTTGCACACCCACAAAACCCCTACCTGCCCTGTTTGTTATTATGGATGATGCAATGGTGCAGAGTTGTTCATCAGCGGTGGTCCCTCGCAGACCAGACCCAATGTGGTGGCAGTGTTGGTCTGTGATCCACTCCAAACTGTCAATGCATAAATCATGAATTAAAATTGTGTCGATATTGCAAGAAAATATTGTCATTTCACATAACCATACGACAAGTTAACGTTAGCTATTCTACCTGCTTCATTCATGATCAGAAAACTAACTGGAACTATCTAGGTAGCCAAGTTAGTTAGTTAGATAGATAGCTATTTAGCGTATATTAACCAGTAATACAAAATACGCTTAAACGTTTTAAAATGTTAGCTGTCAACTTGAGACTTGATAAGGGGTAAAAGTGCTTTTCCATGAAGGGAAAGCAATTTCATTATTTGTTAGCTCGGCTACCAGTTAGCTTTAATTAACCACCTATCAATCCTAGCTTGCTAGCCTTACTGGCTACTGGTCAAATAAGCTAACGTTCTTGATTCTAATTACTAGGATAAATAAATAATATCTCAAATGAGTTACTCACTTTAGCTTTAACTTCTTTGAGGTATTTCTGAACAGCTTCTCACTTATTTCAGTGTTTTTTGGAGAACATCTAATGAGAACATGTTTTTATCTTGCAGTTCATGCGTGTCAGAACTGTGTCAGGGGTCACCTATCACTGTCGTTCTGGGAAGACCTTCAAGGGTCAGATGATGGATCGCTTCTTGCTGACAGACTGCAGGGCAGTCCTGAGTGGAAACTATAGGTGAGGGTTCAATAATGAAGAATGTGATACAAAGTGTTTCAAATTTCTACAAATGTTGCATGATTTCCCAAACCTGACATTTAGTCATGTGGATCTGAAAATAACTACATTAAGTTGCTCTTACACCTGTGTAGTAACAAATACATAACATGAGTATTGATGCATTTTAATTTATTGGAGTAAAATTCTTTAAGTACAAAACAAAACATGCCACTTGGTGGCAGACAAGCCACACAGCATCCATAAACATCAAATGCATACAATAGGAGACAAAACAACACTGACAAACAATTGACAATGAGCAATAATAGTTTGGGTTCTTTATGACACCAACCAGATTGTGCTCATGAGCTTCCGACCTGTACAGGCCGTCGGAGATGCACCCAGAAAAAAACTAATTTAAATAGTATTTCACCTGCTCCTACATTCAGTATCAGTCAAAAGTTTGGACACACCTACTCATTCTAGGGTTTTTCATTATTTGTACTATTTTCTACATTGTAGAATAATAGTGAAGACATCAAAACTATGAAATAACACATATGGAATCATGTAGTAACCAAAAAACTGTTAAACAAAAAATATTTTATATTTGAGATTCTTCAAAGTAGCCACCCTTTGCCTTGATGACAGATTTGCACACTCTTGGCATTCTCTCAACCAGCTTCATGAGGAATGCTTTTACAAGTCTTGAAGGAGTTCCCACATATGTTGAGCACTTTAGCACAAAAGCAGTTTTTCCTAAATGTGTTGTTTATTTCTATCCAACACGAATGGATCACGCTGTATATTGAGTAAAAATAATCCTGCATCTTTGTAAAGTCTTGAGTAAAACTCAATCTTCGGACATGTCCATAAACAGTGAAAATAAGACCCAATGCCTGTTAGGCATTTAGAGAAAATGGGGGGGATCTGTGGACCGAACTTGCTCAGAGTGTGGGGGGTTAAATAGTGCCTATGTAAATACTGGAAACTTCCAATGAGGAAGATTGTTTCTCTGAGCCTATTACAGAAAAAAGTAGCATTTGGAATTGATAGGTTTAATTGATTTGTTTTGTAATTGCATAGTAATGGAGTTGAGTTCCTTATTCCATTGTAATACATATATTTTGCTTAATTATGTGTAATGACATTTAATTAATCTCTCTGCCCGCAGCTTCATGTGGTCTTTTGAGAAGCTTCACCGTTGCATGGCTCACCTCTTCCTTGGACAGCTTGTGACTACTTTTGATGAGGAGTTCCGGATCCTGTTTGCACAGTCCCAACCTTTGGTACTGGAAAATGTCCTTGTTCCAATGCCACACTACAGCAGTTTATCTGACAGCCAATACAGCAGTGATCGGACACTATTGTTCAGAGATCCCAGAAAGTTCCTCCCCATAGACAGCTCTCGTCCTGTAGAATGGGCTAGACATTCCTCTGATGACCGCATGGATATGGTTCAGAATATGATGCCTCCTGGAAGGTGTGAGCCCATCCACAGTTCACTAGATCAGGGTCCACTAGATATGTACAGCAACAAGTACTCCTCCCAACAATTTAAACTGGAGCAGCAGTCTTTTATGGGACAAGGTCACTCCATGATCCAGTCAAACACAATGGAGTTTGCTGGCTCTAAAAGGCACAGTTATGCAGAGGGCACTTATGCCGGACATTCCTCCTCTCAATTCATGCAGCACCAAGCCATTCACAGCAGTGAGGGGGATACGGCAACCCAGAACAGGAAGATACATAGGGAACAGCATCACTATCAGAGAACAGGGCTAGAACCAAGTTATAGCGGCTACGATCAATTCAGGGACCAAGCGTACCCTCTGATGGATCAGTATTCTGAGTCTGGGTACCCACATGGAATAGCGATAGAGCCACCAGACAACTATGACCCTGTACTGAATTATTTGTCATCATCAAACCTTGCTGTGGAGCTGGGACATGGCTCAAACAAATTATCAAGTCCAGGAGAGGGTCCCTTTAGTCAGTCAAACCCCAAAAGACTGAGAACGGGCCAGCCTCATGCCTGTCAGACCTCCCCAACACAACAAAACCCATTTGAACAGAGATCATTTTTTGTCAGGTCTGGTTCGGACTGTAAAACACAGGATCCCAGTGCAAAGCAGGGGATGCGAGATTGGAGGATAAACTCATACCTCAGTGCATTTGATGATGCAGGAGAGGAAGAGATTCCACGGCCTATGGGAAATGACCCCTTTCAAGATCCAACACAAGGCAAATTATTTTCTCCACTGGTATCAGATCCCAGGTTTAGTGCCAAAGAGTTACCCAAGATTCCAGGGCTCAGGTTAAACAAGCCCACCTGCCCAGAACACTCAAGAACACTAGAAATTCTTGTTAGCTTAGATGCCCAAACAACACTAACACCACCTTCGTCATCAACCACTGAAGGTGACAAATCAGAGGAGATGGATGTAAAAGAGCCCAAAAGAGAAGAGTCATTCCGTAGGAGGTTCAATCCTGCTATCCAAAGGACCTCGAGACTAAGATCCTCACTAATCTTCAGCTCACAACTCGAACAGCATATCTCACAGGAACAGAAATGTAACTCTGGCCAACACTGTGAGGAAACTGCCAATGAGGAAGATGACCCATCTAGATTATCCTTGACCGCTCAGGTTTTGGGAAAAAGAAGATCCATTACAAGAGAACCTTTTGAATGGAGACTTAAGTCAGCGATAGTTGATAATTCAACCATTGAGTCTTTGAAATCTGAGGACATCACTACTGATTCGGGTGATAAGGAATTGACAAAGTATCTTCCTGTGAGCACTGACAAGGTTTCTTCAATGGAACAACCTAATTCTGCCCATGAAGAACAAACCAAAACGGTAGAATCTGCACACCCATCCAAACCTGCTCAAGTTGAGAAACCCAAAACCATACAATCAGCACACCAGGCATCTTCATTGAGCAATAAATCCTATATAGATATGAATGATCCAGACAGTAGGTTATTTTTTTTTAAAGAGTTGGCTGCCAAACGAAAAGCTGCAAAGGCTGCAGAGTCTGAGAGCAGTGCTGAAAAAGCTCCTGTAAAACCAGTGACTCCATTTGACTTGAAAATTAAGGAACCAGTCACAAGGATAGAACCTAACCTTCCAATAGCCACACTAAATCCAGCAGATACTTCAACCAATAAGCCAGCTCCATCAACAGAGGCACCTCCTAATCCATCAGATACTTTCACCACAAAGCCAACAACATCGACAGAAGCCCCACTTTATCCAGCAGATACTTCAATAAAAAAGACAGCTACATCAACAGAAGCATCATCAGAAACACTGGAGACTTCACCAGTGTTACAGGAGAACAAAACATCCATGGCAAAATGTGGCTCCTTACTTGATGTCAAAGAACACCATTCTAAAAATAAAGAACAGCAAGACCTTCAACTTCCCAAAAGTGACTCCAAAACATTCCTCAGGGATAAATTATCTTGTGTCGATGGCCTACTTAGAGTCTCTACTGATACTGAGAAGATAGAGCTGAAGAACAGTCGGAACCAAAGTGTGTCTAAAGTTAACCCTAGAGATACAAGTACATTTCTTAAGAGCACCTCAAATCAGTGTTCCTTTAACATCTCCCCAAAGGATTTCAGTTTATATAAACTATCTCCAAAGAAACCAAAGTCATTCAATCCTGCTTCAAATGAGCTAAACCCATCTCTTCCACTCACACTAACAGAAGCTAGCTCATCTTCATATCCGACACCAAAAGGTTTAAGCTCAACTAGTCTCACTTCATCACCAAATGCAGCAAAGGAGTTGAGCTCAGCCCTTACCCCCACCCTTAAGGAGCCCAGTTCATCTATCCCCATGTCAAAGCAGCCATTATCATCCTCTAAACCTATCACAGTAGAGTCCAACATACTTCTGAGCCCCACCCAATCTGAGCCAGGTGTGTCTCATAAGCAGGACAAAACAGATTCCAAGGAATCTCTCAGCCCTATCCCAATGCAATCTTGCTCAT
Source organism: Oncorhynchus mykiss (assembly GCF_057628025.1). Taxonomy (NCBI): domain Eukaryota; kingdom Metazoa; phylum Chordata; class Actinopteri; order Salmoniformes; family Salmonidae; genus Oncorhynchus; species Oncorhynchus mykiss. Next base: position 64,639,970 of record NC_143022.1, read on the forward strand.
CCTCAAACCCTGCAACAGAATTTAGCCCTCCGCCAAACCCTACCCAAACACAATCTAGTTTCTTACCCAAGTCCACCTTAGTTGGTTCAATTTCATCAACACCAATGGAATCTAACACCTCTCCCAAACCCTCCACAAAGGAGTCATTGTCTACAATTGCCACAACTGAGTTGAGGTCATCCTCTCCTAAGACCAACCCAATAAAATCCTATTCCTCCCCTTGTCCTGGCCAACATGAGTCGGTTTTGTCACTCAAACATTCCAAAACAGCATGCAACTCCTCTCCAAAGCCCGCTACAGTGTCCAATGACTCTTACAACTCTTCACCTCCATCTTCAAAGCATATCATGGAAGAAACCAACAAATCTCCCATCCTCACACCAACAAAATCTAGCTCTCCTCCTGAGCCTACCCCAACAGAATCTAGTGCTTCAACCAATCCAACACCAAGAGAACTCAACCCTCTTCCTAGCACCACCCCAACGGATCCAAGTGCATCTACTGGCCTGACCCTAACAGAATCAAGTGCATCTTCTAACCCAACCCCAACAAAATCACACTCCTCCCTTACATGTGGGTCAGGTGGATCAGTTGTGTGTCCCAAGCCTGGCCAAACAAAGTCCAGAACTTCTCCACCCCAAAACCTCACCCCAAAAGAATCTTGTTCCTCTCCTAATCATACCCTAACTGAACCTACCTCACCATTCAACCCTGTCCTTGTGGAATCCGTCCCATCAAGCAACTCAAACCCAACTGAATCCACTGCCTCTCATGACACTGCCCCAGCTCCACCTGTCGTTGTGGATAACAGTAAGGAGGGCAAACCAAGTAAACTTAACAAGGAGCAAAAAGTGGGAAGTTCTGCAGCCTATAAAGGTGAGAAGATAGCAGGTGATCCTGAAACAAAGAGAAAAACTGCTCCTGGGGAATCTGCCTCCCATGGATCGCAGAGTCCCGATGAGACCAAAGAGAATAACAGCACTATGAAACCAGAGAGCACAACAGATCAAAGCAATCCCATACCACCCCCAGTGAAGCAACCTAAAGTAAGCCAGTCCCACTACCATTTATCTACTGCCAATGTACTCTCTAGCAGCAACCTAAGAGATGACACAAAGCTCCTATTAGAGCAGATTTCTGCTAACTGCCAGAGCAGGACAGAACTCACTAAAGAATCTGCAGTCACTGATGATGCCAAACAGGATGAGGCTGACCGGGGTGTTAGTGGTAAGGAGGAAGCATCAGCCCGACGACAGATCGGAGGCCCGGCTAGAACTTCTCAGGAGAGGGAGAAGCTTCTTCAGAGAATCGATAGCATGCGGAAGGGGAGGAAAGTCTATAGCCGCTTTGAGGTAAAGTACCCTGCTGCATCAATAGGCCAGTAGCAATTTAACTAAATTAAAATTTAAGGTACCTATTGTAACCGAGGTACCTAATTGTTTTCAATCTCACCTGCTTGCCTTCATCTGATCTCATGTTTTCTGCTTGTTATTCTGTATTTTGTTAGATGGCGCCTTAACCAGGGATCGGAAGGATGAGTGAGTACGGAGAAAGACCACATTTTCCTCTAGAACTTGTCCTGTAACTATGCCCATTCCCCAAAAGTCTAAAACCACAGATCGGAGAGGGATCACTAGTTAACTAACATAAATATTATTCTCAGGTTTCTATATTAGAGGGTTTCTCCAAATGGACTATATGCATGTAAAGCATTAAAGATTTTGGGAACAAAAACTTGACTAAGTTTACCAACATGGATTGCTGTGTAAATCTACAGTGTGGACAATGGACCTCTGCTGTCTACAAAGGGGAACTGAAAAATCCAATCCCATCAGCTAAATGCACAACTAAATGTGCAATATATTTGAAAATGATTGTGTTCCTAGACACACTGGACGCACTGGTGTTGTTGACTGCAATGTAATATCTGTCACTCTCTGGGTTGTTTAATTATTATCTGTTTGAGGATCTGTTTTATATACTAACAATCATTTCCAAATAATACAATTAGAATCACCATAGAAAATGTATTAATCATAAACAGTGCAAGAATAGCTTTCAAATAGTTGGACCACTTTTTTCATTTGGAATGCTTTATTAGAATTATTAAATCAGAATGACAGTGTGCTAGATTAACCAAATGTATGCATGAATAATCATGTGTATTTGCACAAAAAATGTATGTGTATATATACAGTATATATGTAATACTGTGATTTTAATGCCACAGGACATTAGGTCCCTTTTTTTAAAGAGGCTATCTGTGATTGCTACATCAATTTTGGACTTTTAAATTAATTATACACTACCGGTCAAATGTTTTAGAACACCTACTCAGGGTTTTTCTTTATTTTTACTATTTTCTACATTGCAGAATAATAGTGAAGACATCAACACTATGAAATAACACATAAGGAATTATGTAGTAACCAAAACAAAGTGTTAAACAAATCTAAATATATTTTAGATTTGAGATTCTTCAAATAGCCACCCTTGCCTTGATGACAGCTTTGCACACGCTTGGCATTCTCTCAACCAGCTTCACTTGGAATGCTTTTACAACAGTCTTGAAGGAGTTCCCACATATACTGAGCACTTGTTGGCTGCTTTTCCTTCTCTCAGTCCGACTCATCCCAAACCATCTCAATTTGGTCGGGGGATTGTGGAGGCCAGGTCATCTGATGCAGCACTCCATCTCTCTCATTCTTGGTAAAATAGCCCTTAAACAGCCTGGAGGTGTGTTGGGTCATTGTCCTGTTGAAAAACAAATGGTAGTCCCACTAAGCCCAAACCAGATGGGATGGCTTATCGCTCCAGAATGCTGTGGTAGCCATGCTGGTTAAGTGTGCCTTGAATTCTAAATCAATCACAGACAGTGTCTCCAGGAAATCACCCCCACACCATAACACCTCGTCCTCCCTGCTTTACGGTGAAAAATACACATGCGGAGATCATCCGTTCACCCACACCGCGTCTCAAAGACACGGCGGTTGGAACCAAAAATCTCCAATTTGGACTCCAGACCAAAGGACAAATTTCCACTGGTCTAAAGTGCATTGCTTGTGTTTCTTGGCCCAAGCAAGTCTCTTCTTCTTATTGGTGTCCTTTAGTAGTAAAAATTAAGAAAAATTCTTGAATGAGTAGGTGTTCTAAAACTTTTGACCGGTAGTGTATATACCTATTGATTCTTGAAGAATATGACTTGTAAAATGTCCCATCAGCTTAGTTCATCTGTCGTACCCCATCAGAACTCAAAATATAAGCTTGTTTTACTCAATTGGTTGTAAATGATGCAATTGTAAAAAATTAAATAAATACTTTATAGCCTCAAAAGATGGTTATAACTATAGTTTTGATGTCATGGATGGTCAGTTCTTCCATCCATAGCTCTCTGAATTTGAGACTGTTACATTTCTCAAGCCGCATCCCTCAGTTGTGTACCAAATAACAGTGGCAGGGGGTGGTGGCTTTGTTGTTGTTAAAACTGCAGATTGCCCCTTTAACCATTGGACAATGCTGTTTTTCAGTTATATCACTTGCTTATCGTCATGTCCATTGACCCCCTCTATGTCTCAGTGGGAAAGCATTCAATATGGTTAATCATTTATGGATTGGTGTGTAAATGCTTTCAATGCCAAAGTCTGAAAATGTCATGAAAATATAATTTCTAACCTGCTCAATCCACTGCCTACAGTATGTAAACTATATTTTGAACTTTAATATTATATGCGATTCCTTACTGGTTGAACTAGTTTTAAAGCTCCGACGGCTCTGTTTTTACCAGTATTTGCATGAATTATTATTTGAATAAATTTGCTCAACTGTGTTGGATGTCACTGGTGTCAAGCTCTGTGCTCTGCAAGCTAGTTTCTAAGCAGTACCTAGCAGTCATTTGTGACTGATCTGCTGATACACAGTTGATACACAGTCAGCTGTTGTGTAGTCCCTGGGTTACCCTGTCTATTATGTTTACTGTAGAAATGTACTAAGCTACGTAAAGTATACAAATTAACACCATTTGCTTGATAGTGCGGTCTGTTAGATTTTTTTTGTGGGGGCGGCTTTTAGATTTTTTTTAATGTTTCATAAAAAAGACTGGAATATTGTGCAAGCCCCTTTGTTCGACACCCTTGTCACTGAGAAACAGAAGCAGTTTGTATTAGTGTGTAGAAGTTCAGCAATGTTATTTAAACACACCCAGCAGCTACATTTTCTAGCACAAAGGTTAGCACAAATGTTGCAACAATGTTTGATAACAATTTTGGTTTAATAATACCCAGTGCTTGATTTAGACTGAAATAGGTGCCGGTACTCATCTTGGGTGCCGGCAGTGTTGTGTTCATGACCACCTAAAGATGTTGTGTTCAAGACCGAGACCAGAAAAATGCATGTCCAATTCAAAGACCATGATTGTAATTGTGTCAAATTTCCCCCATAATAAGAGTTCAAATGTCCAGTATTTCTGTGTTCATATTTCAGAACAACAATTTTTATTTAACCTTTGTTTAACTAGACAAGTCAGTTAAGTACAAATTCTTATTTACAATGTCGGCCTACCAAAAGGCAAAAGGCCTCCTGCGGGGACGGGGGCCTGGGATTAAAACAAATAAATAAATACAATATAAATATAGGACAAAACACACATCACAACAAGAGAGACAACACAACACTACATGAATAGAGACCTAATACCACAACATAGCAAGGCAGCAACACATGACAACACAGCATGGTAGCAACACAACATAACAACAACATGGTAGCAACACAACATTATTGGTCACAGACAACAGCACAAAGGGCAAGAAGGTAGAGACAACAATACATCATGCAAAGCAGCCACAACTGTCAGTAAGAGTGTCCATGATTGAGTCTTTGAATGAAGAGATTGAGATAAAACTGTCCAGTTTGAGTGTTTGATGCAGCTCGTTCCAGTCGCTAGCTGCAGCGAACTGAAAAGAGGAGCGACCCAGGGATGTGTGTACTTCCGAGACCGTTAATAGAATGTGACTGTCAGAACGTGGAGGATGAGGAGGATGTATGTGGAGGATGAGGGCTGCAGTAGATATCTCAGATAGGGGGGAGTGAGGCCTAAGAGGTGGGTCTTGCGACAGGTATAGAGAGATGACCAGTTTACAGAGGAGTATATAGTGCAGTGATGTGTCCTATAAGGATCATTGGTGGCAAATCTGATGGCCGAATGGTAAAGCACATCTAGCTGCTCGAGAGTACCCTTACCTGCCTATCTATAAATGATGTCTCCGTAATCTAGCATGGGTAGGATGGTCATTTGAATCAGGGTTAGTTTGGCAGCTGGGGTGAAAGATGAGCGATTACGATAGAGGAAGCCAAGTCTACATTTAACTTTAGCCTGCAGCTTTGATATGTGCTGAGAGAAGGACAGTGCACCGTCTAGCCATACTCCCAAGTACTTATATGAGGTGACTACCTCAAGCTCTAAACCCTCAGAGGTAGCAATAACACTTGTGGGAAGAGGGGCATTCTTCTTACCAAACCACATGACCTTTGTTTTGGAGGTGTTCAGAACAAGGTTATAGTTAGAGAAAACTTGTTGGACATTAAGAAAGCTTTGTTGTAGAGCATTTAACACAAAATCCAGGGAGGGGCCAGCTGAGTATAAGACTGTAACATCTGCATATAAATGGATGAGAGAGATTCCTACTGCCTGAGCTATGTTGTTGATGTAAATTGAGAAGAGCATTTGGCCTAGGATCGAGCCTTGGGGTACTCCCTTGGTGACAGGCAGTGGCTGAGACAGCAGATTTTCAGACAGCAGATTTTTATACACTACACTCTTTGAGAGAAGTAGTTAGCAAACCAGGCCAAAGACGCCTCAGAGACACCAATATTCCTTAGCCGGCCCACAAGATTGGAATGGTCTAACATATCAAAAGCTTTGGCCAAGTCAATAAAAATAGCAGCACAATATTGCTTAGAATCAAGGGCAATGGTGACATCATTGAGGACCTTTAAGGTTGCAGTGACACATCCATAGCCTGAGCGGAAACCAGATTGCATATTCGAGAGAATACTATGGACATCAAGAAAGCCAGTCAGTTGATTATTGACAAGATTTTCCAACACTTTTGATAAACAGGGCAAAATAGAAATAGGCGTATAACAGTTAGGATCAGCTTGATCTCCCCCTTTAAATAAAGGACAAACTGTGGCTGCCTTCCAAGCAATGGGAACCTCCCCAGAAAGGAGAGACAGGCTTGGCGACGATAAGGGCAGCAACATTAAAGAAGAAAGGGTCTAAACCATCTGACCCAGATGTTTTTTTGGAGTTGAGTTTAAGGAGCTCGAAGCAGTAATCTCTCCGGTTAATTTTGGTCAAAATTTGGTTGTAGGTTTGAAGTTTTGATCTGGAGCGAAAGCCATGCTGCGGAGGGTAGCATCCTGCATATGTACCTGCCGAAGAATCCAAGAATCCAAGTCAGAGTACAACAATCGGTTAACCACCTAACTGAGGAACTTAATTTAATCTTGCGTAATACCCTAGATGCAGTCGCACCCCTAAAAACAAGAAACATTTGTCATAAGAAACTACCTCCCTGGTATACAGAAAATACCTGAGCCCTGAAGCAAGCTTAAGAAAAAGATCATGATCATTAGAAAGCAAATTACGGACTCCTCTTTAAATCTGCGTATTTCTCCAAAGCTCAGTTGTCGTGAGTCTACACAACACTGCCAGGACCTAGGATCAAGGGAGACACTCAAGTTTTTTTTATACTATATCTCTTGACACATTGATGAAAATAGTCATGGCCTCTAAACCTTTAAGCTGCACACTGGACCCTAGTCCTACTAAACTATTGAAAGAGCTACCATCGATCACCACATTCTTTTGGAGAGATTGGAAACCCAAATTGGTCAACACGGACAAGTTCTGGCCTAGTTTAGATCTTATATGTCAGAAATATATCAGTTTGTCTCTGTGGATGGTTTGTCCTCTGACAAATCAACTGTAAATTTCAGTCTTCCTCAAGGTTTTGTTTTAGGACCACTATTGTTTTCACTATATATTTTTATATTTTACCTCTTGGTAATGTCATTCAGAATCATAATGTTAACTTTCACTGCTATGCGGACGACACACAGCTGTACATTTTGATGAAACATGGTGAAGATATGTCAGTCGTCCTGGTCCCCAATCAGAGGCAGCTGATTGGATATGTCAGTCGTCCTGATATAGCCCCCAATCAGAGGCAGCTGTTTATCGTTGTCTCTGATTGGGGATCATATTTAGGTAGCCATTTCCACATGGTTATTCGTGGGATCTTGTCTACGGATAGTTGCCTGTGTGCACCAGTAGCTTCACGTTTCGTTTGTGCTTGTTTGTTTTGTTTTGCCGAGTTTCGGTTTATTAAAAATATGTGGAACTCTACTCACGCTGCGCCTTAGTCTATTCATTACAGTGAACGTGACAGCTTGTAAGTAAGCATTTCACTGTAAGGTCTACTACACCTGTTGTATTTGGCGCATGTGACAAATACAATTTGATTTGCTCAATACACCAAGTCACTACAAAGATATAGGCGTCCTTCCTAAATCAGTTGCCGGGGAGGAAGGAAACTGCTCAGGGATTTCATCCTGAGGCCAATGGTGACTTTTAAACAGTTACAGATTTTAATAGCTGTGATATGAGAAAACTGAGGATGGATCGAAAACATTGTAGTTACTCCACAATACTAACCTAAATGACAGAGTGAAAAGAAGGAACCTTGTACAGAATAAAAAATATTCCACAACATGAATCCTATTTCCAATAAGGTACTAAAGTAAAACTGCCAAAATATGGCAAATAAATTAACTTTATGTCCAGAATATCCAACATAAGACACTGAGTACCATTCTTCATATTTTCAAGCATGGTGGTGGCTGCATCACGTTATGGGTATGCTTGTCATCAGCAAGGACTAGGGAGTTTTTGCTCTGACATGCACTGTCAAGTGTGGGACCCTGTATAGACAGGTGTGTGCCTTTCCAAATCATGTCCATTCAATTTACCACAGGTTGACTCCAATCAAGTTGTAGAAACATCTCAATGATGATCAATGGAAACAGGATGCACCTGAGCTCAATTTCGGGTCTCATATCAAAGGGTCTGAATACTAATGTAAAGGTATTTCTGTTTTAAAGGTTTTATACATTTGCAAACATTTCTAAAAAACATTTTTTGCTTTGTCATCATGGGGTATTGTGTGTAGATTGCTGAGGAAAATGTTTTTATTTAATCCATTTTAGAGTAAGGCTGTAACGTAACAAAATGTGTAAAAAGTCAAGGGGTCTGAGTACTTTCTGAAAGGCACTGTATGTTCTTATTGTTTGTATAATGTATTTTACAAGTGTTAAGATGTGTATTCTGTCAATTATTTTACACAATGATTATTCCCTATTGGAATTTGGGCCTTTAGGTATCCTCTCGGAGGCCAGATGTCACCATAAAACAGATCTTAGTGGAATCTGGGCCCCTGAGCCATAAAATTGTCCATGGGTGTCCTTAAGAGGTTATTAAGATGTTTCAAATGTATAGCCTATTCAACCCCAAGGTCTCAGCCTTGATGTAATGGCATGGAAGGGTGAAAGAGTGAACCGATATGGCAACAGTATGTAGGTCAGCCCGCCTTTGGATTTGAGAAATATGCTGTGAACCTCTAAGAGGAACATGTCTGTCTTCCCATATGCATATGTCTGTCTGTCTATCTCTTAAATATAGAAGTTGTCCACCTTAAATTTTGCATCTAGCATTTCTCCACACCTTGACCAGGTTTTTGATTCCTAACATTTCCCTCAGTCAAGTATTGAATATCAAGCGCAGATTCAACTACAAAGTCTAGGGAGCTTTTTGAAAGCCAATGATGATAGATCGGTAACAATAACAAATCAGACATTGAATATCTCTTTTAGCAAGGTGAAGTTAATAATTATGCTGTGGATGATGTATTAAACCACCTAGACACATCAAAGACACAGTTGTTATTCTGAACTGAGCTGCAGGACAAGAAGGAAACTGCTCAGGGGTGTCACCATGAGGCCATTGCGGATTTTAAAACATAATCAGAGTTCAATGGCTGTGATGGGAGAAAACTGAGGATGGATCAACAACATTGTAGTGACTCCACAATAATGACCTAAATCACAAAGTGAAAAGAAGAATATAAATATACAAAATATGCATAAAGTAACACTACAAAAAAAAACACGACAAAGGAATACACTTTTTGGCCTAAATGCAAAGCCTTATGTTTGGAGCAAGTCCAACAAAACAACACATCCATCACTGAGTAACTG